>NC_041402.2:132636059-132936059 GCF_900747795.2 Erpetoichthys calabaricus | reverse complement strand
TCTAAATCTTTTAATAAAAAGTGAACTAAGAAACTGCCAATAAATTGACAGGAATCAGTACTGAACACAGACAAAACATACAGAGACGATGATGGACAAGATTTCTTTTCCATCAGTAACCAAACTGGGGTGGTCTCACTGACTTCTTCCATAACAAGCACATAAAACATGGCATTACTCCAAATTAATTCAGCAATACTTCAGACATTGTGGATTCAAACTGAGCAGTCATGAACTTGCACTCTCTCACCTACTTTGTTATTTCCCACCGTCATTGGTGCCTAAAAGTGAACTTCACTAGTCACCATGTGCCACAAGCTACATTCTTAATTTTACAAACTCCAAATAAGAAGTTGTTGTGGTTATGAAATGGACATATTTTTTCTTTATTAAAAAGAGCATTCCATTTTTATGTGTTGTTTATCTATTTCCTAAATGTAATACAATGTAATATTTACATTTATTATAATGATTATGATAATATGTCCATCCGCTGTTTTTTTTAGACCACATAATTATTGTCACTGCAGTTGTGTTTTGGGACTGGAAATCTTTAAATATATTATTCTAATTTACATATTTTTGATATGTAATGCCAGAAGTATATCAGGTAAGGTGATTTGTGCTTTCTATTAATTGAGCAAGTTATGTATTTTAATCCATCCATTCATTTTCCAACCCGCTGAATCCGAACACAGGGTTACGGGAGTCTGCTGGAGCCAATCCCAGCTAACACAGGGCACAAGGCAGGAACCAATCCCGGGCAGGGTGCCAACCCACCGCAGGTATTTTAATCCATTCTTGTTTATCTTGCTCATGTCCTGTCACACTCAATGACTCATTTTAAGTGACAACGGACATCAGAAACAGGCATACATGACCAGCTTAGCACTGTTTTCCTTCTCTGAGATGCTTGATAAATATGGGCACAGATTTCAGAAATGAGATGGAAAAGGATCACATTGTTTGACAGAGGAAGTTAAATGTTAATTATAAATGTGGGCTGATACAATATCAAAAAATAGATGGAAAATATGCATCAAAATACATACATTTTTATTTACATCACTAAGCAGCATCATGTCAAAATGAAAAAAATGTAGTAGTATGTCAAGCTAAACTAAGCTATACAAAGATGGGAAGAAAAGAAAAAAAATGTTTTGACCATATAGATCAGGTTATTAGTCCCAAGCATATGCAAAAAATATAATCAGATCTCACTGATGTATATCACCATCTTTGATTGGCGATCTTCACAACAATAATTCAACATCTTTGTGCCAGGATTGTTAAAAAGACTTAAAAAAAAAAACAAAGGGTCATACACAAAAAAGTTTAAAATAATAATAATAATAATTCTTTACATTTATATAGCGCTTTACTTACTACTCAAAGTGCTCTCCACGCAGGGAGGACCCAGGAAGTGAACTCGGGTCTCCTAACTGCGAGGCAGCAGCACTACCAAGTACAAGGCAGAAATGCTGTAATTGGCATTTGGTCGAAATGGGGTAGTTGTGAACAGGGTTTTAAAAAAAAAAATGCCTAGCAACAGTACAAAAAGGTGAGAAAAAGCTTTCAAACAGAACAGAAACTCCAAAATGGTTATGCGGTGACGTCAGTAAGCACAATCATTAAAATAACTCATACATCACGACACATCCAAAGACAAAAACTGGCATTCATGAGAGTATGTAACTCTTGAGGTGAAGAAGACTTCACACTTCTTTGTTTTCTGTGAATTCTGACTGAAGGAGTCACCTCAGGACAGGAACTGGCATCATCATTTTACTAGACCAGACAGATGCTCAGGACACAGGATAAAAGTACTAAAAAGTATTTTAATACTTTGTCTTCTTATAAACAGTGCCCTAAGCACCTCAGCCACCAATAACAGGCTAGTAATAACAATAATACACACAATAAAGCACAATTCTCTCCTCCACACCTCCTAGCAAGCGCTGTCTACCACCTCCCAACTCTGGTTCGCTTGCTGAATTCCCATCAGTCCTTTAAATAGTCCTCGACCCGGAAATGCTTCTGTCCTTCAGCCCATGCGACTTGCTAGAACTTCCGAGTCAGATGGAGAACTGTTTTTTTCTTCAGCCTGGAAGTACTTCGGAGCTTCTGTCCTAGTGATTTGTGAGTTCTTCCGGGCTATGGATGAGGCATGGCTTCTCTGGTCTTTTTACAGCTCCTCCGGGCAGCACCCACGGTACCCAACAAGGCTGAGAAACCGAACTCCAAGTCCCAGGATGCAATGTAGGAATCTGGGGCACTGCTACACTCCAGGGGAGCTGCGATCTAGCGTTTTGGGGGAGGCAGTGTCCAAAAATATCTGCCTTCCCCCATCCTTCCATCCTTTAGGTGTTCCGGCTAGGTTGATCTGCCGGCCATCCCTCACAATAGTCAAATGTCAAAAACCACTATGATATTTGTCGGAGCAAACTGTAATTTTGCTAATGCTAACACACATATAATTAATTTGTATTTAAATTTTAATTATGTGACCCACTCATTAAAAAGTTTGATTGCAGCTTGATTTTCATTGTTGAGGAAAATAACATAACAGGCAAAACAAGGAGAAGGAGAAAACCCAGTACAACCCAGTAGGAGCAGGAATCTATGCCCTTTAGAAATGCAAAAGTCATTTCCATCAGCATGCTTGTGCGCCTTGTCTTTCCCACCTCCAGCTTTGCAAAATATGTTTTTTTTTCCATCTGGGACCCTAGGTCCTATCTCCTCTCATTTGTCTTCTTTTACAATGTATATAATCATTTAAGTTTAATGAGATATCAGGCTGGGAATAAAACTGGATAAATGATAACTGTATGTATGTTGTGGCTTGCACATTATCAATTCCAGTGATAACTTCAGTAGAGTACAATCTCGTAGTGCATTTAATTAACATTTTTGAGCTTTGCACCCAAATTGGCCAAGACCAGCTCTGGTTCACCATGACCATGAATTGGATTAAATGGTATCAGAATGTTATGGTGTACATGTTACCAATGTTGCAGTAGTAGCAGGGCCAGCACCAGGGAAAAATTAGTATAGGGTGTTGGAGGGTGTTGATATTTCAACAGAGGGCATTAGAGGGTGTTGATATTTCAACAGAGACTGAGCCGATAGCAACAATCTACATAAAACTTTACTTTCAGTTTCAGTCCCAATAAAGAATGCAATAACAATGAATACTTCATACTAAAATTTGGTACTTTAAAATCAATCAGATTCTTTGTGTTGTCAATAAACTTTGCTGAAATAAAACACAATAAGACAGTACGCATATGCTTGACCTCCTACAACGTTCCCCTTCTGTATTCAATATACTGTAACAACTCAAGGTATGGTGAAAGTAGGACTGATACACTGACACAAGGAACAATTTAATGGTCCTTAGAAGGATCATTAATTAGCACTTTTCTGATGGTGAATTGGACTAACTCTGCTGTTGGTCTCACAAGATGCCTGGTAAATTACTTGTTCCTCCTCATGTGATTCACCATCTTCATGAGCTCGCATAATGCTGTCAATCTCATTTTTTTCCTGTCCAACCAATCACATTGTTCCCACTGCTCTTTTTATGTTAGTCCAGTATACACGGTTCTGGCCCCTCTGTAATTTCCCATCTGTATATTTCCTCACAGGTCAGAGTTACTACAAGCGGAATATCCACAACTATTTCAATTCACTCACTAAGCTAATAATACTGGCTTGAAAATACAGCAAAAAGTCATTCTAAAACAAAACAATGAAAGCAGATGTTTAATTTTTTCTTGTAGTGTTAGAATAGGGAACGGAGCTGGAGTGAATTGGACAGATGAGCACTTACGCTGTGCTGAATTCACACGGCACAGTTTAAGTAAGTAAAATCCTTTTGTTCCAAAGGGAGAGACAGGGCCCCCTTTTTCCCACCCATAGCACCAGGTTATAGTAGTCGTTGTCATTGTAGTAGTAGTAATAGTATTAATAGTAATAATTTAGGAATCAATAACATTCTAGTGAAGGCTTGGCTTGGGACATGGCATGCAAAATTGTGATGCTAAAAGAGGGCAGAACATATCATGCAATTTTTTTTAAGTAAAAATGTCCTGACAGACTGTACGGCATGGGAGAAAATAAAATTGGCTCCATTACATAAATATGTAGATGCCAGCTGTGTAATGTTATCAAAAGGGAAAAACAGTGCATCAGTGACAAACGTTCTTGTAGCATAATATAATTCATTTAAATTTAAGTAGAAAAGAAATGCAACATCAATAGATATAGTGCATTTACAGTTTACAGACATTAAAAAGAAAAAAAAAAACAAAATTTTTGCAGTCGTGACTAAGGTCATTACGTGCAGAATTGATTAAAAATCAGGTTACTGTGACCAGTGACTAAGTCTGTTGCTTTGATCACCTCTCATTACGACATCCTCACCTAGTCACCTTATCGTCCTGTGCTCCACTTGAAGAAATGTTAAAAATATCAGTGTATTTGAATAATCAGTTTGACAATGCTGATGATCAGTAAACTACACCCAGGTGTTACCATATAAAACAATAAACTAAACTGTGGTGCCATAGAGTTGTGACATGTTGTACGTTCACATGCAGGTGAAAATTTCACTGTACTCTGTACATGTAGCAGTAATGACCCTGTAAACATATGAACATTAAGTGAAATTAGAATCAGGTTGAGCCCTCCAACATAAATGTCCCAATACTGTAAGAAGACACATGCCATTGCAGATCTTACCTTTTTTTCTTCAGGTCAAGAAACTACTGGTATGGAAAAGCCAAACCGGCAAAAGGTATGATACAGATGATGCAAAAGGAAGTATCAAATCAAAATGAAGTTATTCTAAACAGTCAAAATCTCAAAGAACACTAGGAGGATAAAAGCAGGAGACCAACATCACATGGAATGAGAAAATGAGACTCCAGTTTCTTCAGTAAACAGAGGGAATGGCAGTGGATGTTGCTTCTCTTATGGTGATGACCCAGGGGCTTCATAGACAGGATAGCTTCAAAGGAAGAGAGTAACATCAGGGTACAGGTTAGCCACCTTCAGTTCTATGACAAAGCAGCGAATGCCTAACTAAAAACAACTGCAATTTAATCTGCTTTTTACATTTTTTTAATATTTGTTTAGACATCAGTAATACTGATGTGTGGTGAAAAGAAACTAGACATTTGGCTATTTTTAAGATTAATTTTTTTCTCAACCATGGGACATTAGCTGCATCAGTGTTAGGGCTACTGTACTCTGCTGGACACATCTGAATCCAAATGCAGATGGATAGTTAGAGCTGAAAAAGAAAGTAGGCCACCAGGTATTTGACTCCAAGAGTGGGTTCTGTTTTCAACAAAATATACGCAGGCATATAGAAACAATTGCTCCATATAAACCTGTTGTTAAGCAGCTCGAGACAGTATTAATTATAAAAAATGTACAGCATGAAAAATAAACTGTAGACACGTAGTTTGGTTCTGGTGGATAGTCTTAGTTGTTTGATGTTTTTGATTCACCTTTTAAGATCTCAAATATTTGTATTATCTTGGTGGCTGAACACATTACAGCTTATGCAATGCTTCTGGGGTGAATGGACAGTAAGTATCAGCATGAAACATTTTGCTCCAACAGTGTTATGTAAGAACAGTGTTATGAGTCAACAGAAAGATCTTTAAGGCCGCACAGACACCAAAAACAGGGGGCTAGGAAGCAGAGGGGATTCGAGGGAAAACTCAAAATATTTTTCTACGTTTTTCAAAGAGCCACAAAAGAAAGCTTTGCAGGCAGTTCCTGTCATTTTCACATACAAGATTATGGTTCCAATCCAATTTTTCCTTTCTTTTCTTGTGTGTAAAAAATGACTGCTTCTGATTAAAACTGTATGCATTCTTGAGGTAAGAGAAAACTATAAGTTTTCCTTCCACACATCAATTTACAAAACCCATTTGATGCTATTTCAAGACTGTGGTGGTAGCCAATCCTGGCAGCATCAGGCACAAGACAGGAACCAACCCTGAAAAGAGTGCATGTCCGCTGCAGGGCACACTCATGCAAATACCCAAACTAACTTATGTGTAGCCAGATTAGGCGTGGCAGTTAACCAAATATGCACATATAGACACACAGCTTTGTGACGAGAGAGCAAAACTGTCATATCCACAGGGATATCCAAGCAAACACAAGGAGAACTTACAAAGCCGGTGTAAAAAGCGACCATATTTAGGTTATAATCCAAGACTCTGAAGTTGGAAGGCAGCACAGCTAACCAATGCACCACCACGCTGACCCAGAAACAGCTTTGCAGACAATAAATTAGAAAAGCAATGCAGTGCAATAATTAGAGAAGCATACAGTCTGGTAACATGGCTCAGCTCCTTGATGGAGTGAATTCTGCAGTATATGGTGTTTCAATGTTCTTCATTTATTTATGTAGGCAAACAACCACATTTGGAGGAGATGCAGTCAGGTGTCACGCTTAAGTGGCCTCAGTGTGAGTGTCTCGTGATATGTGAGTGTTGTACAGGTACCTTCTCCAAGGATAGCATCTCCAATAAGTCACTGCTGCCTAGTAAGATCCCGACTTCCAGTGGCCCTGGAATGGAAAAGCAAGAATTAAAAAAATCACTATTGAGATTATGCATGAATATCTGCAATGACAAAATACATCTTTGCTTTTCTGAGATAAATATTGACAATGATAAAAATGGGCATAAATATCACTATATCACTGTTTTATATTCTACAGTAGTTTTGGCTGCCCAAAATAAAATATTTATGTTAAAAGAAAGGTCATTCACTCATTTTCTCAACCCACTTATTTCAATGCAGTGTAGGGTTGGGCTGGATTTACCCCAATAACCAGGGAGGAAATTTTGGATGGGACACTATCCAGGCTCAAAATAAGTTTATTCCAAAAAGCAATAAAACAAAAAGACTAAAAAATCATCCAAAATGACTAAGTAGGTGTATTGTTAAAAAAGTAAAACTGAAAAGATCACTGTACAAGAACATTTTTAAAATGCCAGATAATTCTGACATAGAGGAAAAATGGAAACTATAGCAAGAGTTAAAAAAAAAGCATTTGAAACATCAAAACTGAAATTAATAATTGCTACAGAAGCCAAAATGAACGGCAACCAATTTTTTCAGTACTACGTCAGTAAAAAGACAATAAGAGAATATAAGAAACCTTAGGGGCACAAATGGATTAATTATGAAAATGAAAAGGAAATAGCAAATGAATTAAACAAATATTTCACCCAAGTATTCATTAAGGAAGAAAGTACTGGAATTCTTCATACAGAAATAAAAATAAACACGGAGTCTCTAGATTTTAAAATAGAACAGTCAGATGTGCTTGAAGCTCTCAAAATGTTGAAGACCAATAAAAACCCTGGTGGGATCTTACCAATTTCATTGAAACAAATAAAAGACATCAGCTATAAATCCTTATCAGGCATATTTCAGGAGTCACTTCAGAAAGGAAATGAACCTGTGGCCTGGAAAGTTGCAATTATGACTCCAATCTTCAAGATGTTAGACAAAATGGATCCTTGTAACTACAATTAGTTTTACTTCTGTTCCATGCAAAATTAGGAAAACTATAACAAGAAATATATTAGAAAACTACCTGAAACAAAATAATATTCTAAACAGAAGCCAGTATGGGTTTATGAGAGGAAGGTCCTGCCAAACCAATAGATTTTTTTGAAGAAGCAAACAGAATAATTGATAAAAACAAAGCACACAGCATAATTTACATAGACTTTCAAAAAGCATTTGATACAGTCCCATAGCAAAGATGAATTGTGAAACTAGAAGCTGCAGGCATCACAGGTAACCTACAAAACTGGATCTCTAGTTGACTAACCGGCAGGAGACTAAGAGTACAGATAAGAGGAGAATGCTCCACATGGAGCAAGGTCATCAGTGCAGACCCTTAGGGGGTCGGTCCTTGCACTATTACTTTTTTGATTTATATTAATGACGTTGATTCTGGTATAGTTAGTAAACTTCTCAAATTCGCAGAAGATACTAAAATTGGAGGGATGACAGACACTGAAAAGGCAGCAAAGAGAATTCAAAAAGACCTGGGCAAACTTAAAAACGGGACAAAAACCTGGGAAATACAGTTTAATGTAGAAAAGTGCAAAGCGCCACACGTAGCCAAAAGGAACATCAATTATAAATGCAAGATGGGAGATACTGTCATACCGGAAGTAACCTCTGAAAAGGATTTAGGGGTATATGATGACACAACATTTTCATCGACTAAGCAATGCACAGAAGCAATTAAAAAGGCAAATAAAATGTTAGGTTGTATCTTAAAAACTTGAATTTAAGCCAAGGGAGATTATGCTCAAACTTTACAATGCACTAGTAACACTGTATCTGGAGTATTGTGTGCAGTTCTGCTCACTACGTTACAGGAAAGACATAGCAGCACTTGAAGCTGTGTAGAGGAGAGCAACTAAGTGCATCCCAGGACTTAATGACACGTCCTAAAATCTTTGTGTTATGGGGATTAGCATTTTCTGTGTTTTGTTTGTTTGGTTACCAAGCTGTTACCAAGTAATGTCAACTGGAAATGTGTGGTGTGGGACATCGCCAGGTCAAAGGCACGAAAGTCAGTATTGTACACTTCCTGGTCGTCCCAGTTTGTGAATTATTTAAAGAACAACTCCAGGGTTCATTGGGTAGTCTTTGCTGATATTCTGGCTATGATTTCTCTTATGTTTTTCAGCTATATTTTTGTCTTTTTTTTTGGCGTAGCTTACTCATAAACTTTACTGGCTTCTGACACTTCTTACTTTGTTTATTTCACTCAATTTTAATGTCTTTTGCTTATAAGAAAGATTTCTTTAACTCATATCAACCCTTGGAACGTTTCTACTCTTGACTCCTTTTTCTGATTTGAACATTAAAATCTTACTGCTGTCACAAAGTGCAGTCAGTACAAACTGAGGGTTTAGTGATCTGTAGCTACACCATTGCAAGTCATTAATTCAAAACCTGACACAAATGATTTAAAAGCAATGAGATGTTCAGGAGTCTAAAGTATTACATGACTAAATATTTCTGTGCAAGGTTTCCATATATATTCTGTAATAAATTACAAAATACACACAAAAACATTTTTAAGTAACTACCACTCCTGCTGCCTTACAGTATGTCCAAACAAAGATGAATTAGATATACTTGCTAGAAATGTATGGCAATTATCAAGAGCCACAGACTGTCTTAGGCTCATGAGCAGCTCTGTGAAGTCTGCCTTTAGGTTACCTCAACTGATGTTGATTGAAACCTAAAATACTGTTACAGTTGAATGCCCATTCCCTAAAATATGCTCAATTGGGACTAACTTGTTTCTATTGGTAAGCAGATTTTTGCACTTTTAGAATTAGGATATCTGTTGATCAAGATGATGATCATAATGATGATTTCAACAGGGCTCTTTAAAGAGCTAGATCACACATCTCTCTGGTTGCTCAATGAATCTCCCTGCCAGTTATGTTCTTTGAAGCTATGAACTTTGAACAGATGGAGAATGTGAACATTAAAGTGTTTAAATAGAGGGAGAGAGAGATCAGCACTGGTGAAAGCAGGTTAATTTATCAACAAATGTGCAGTGCCTCTGCTTCTGATAAAAAGCTGTTTCTTTTTATTGTGGTGGCAGGACAGTATGCAAACTTGAATATATTCTTGTTTTCTTAAAAAAAAAAAAAAAGAATAAAAAACTAAACATTACATTTCTCAGTAGGCAAAATACTTCAATGGGTATTAGAAAGTGAACTCTCAAATAAATCACGTATTTACATTATACTCTTTGTCAAAACCCAGTTGGCATGTATAATTAAAAAATACCATAGCACTAGATCACCAAAATTATAACAGTGACATAGAAATGCAAACACAGACTATGATGCAACCATTTCTCATGGTACGTTAACACTAGAATTACCAAAGCCTACGAAAAAACTCATAAACCCAGCCCACCTTAAATTTGTTTGCACCTCTGTGTCAGCGTCATTTGTTTTATAAATGTGTCAATAAGCACAAGCAGCAAGCGGCCTGCTATCCCATCCTCTCCCCGCCGCAGAAACTGCAAAAATCGCTCTTCCAGCTCAAGCCTTGTTTATCTGGGAATGAGGTATCGGGAGCTGTATAGGCTAAATAATATATTGTTATTTGGAACACATGTGTTTCATGTGTGTTCTGTGTCTACAAAGATCTATGAAAGTGTAGCTGGCAGAAATGTTGAACACATACCTAAAAGACAAACTTTTTTCATGTTTTAGTACTAACGACAAAATTTTGACATGAAGTGTATAATGTGTGAAGACTGAAGTCCAAATATCAAATAAGCACTTTCACAAAAGATACAAGTATAACAGAACAAATGTGCTATTTATTCAAGACTATAACCAAAGAAAAAGAAATCGGGTTAGAATACTTCAGTGTCACGACTGCTTTGGTAGTACAGTGGTAAGGGCTGCTGACTCATAATCAACAGGTCACGGGTTTGAGCCTTGCTGCGTCACAAAATAAAGTTTTGAGAAGTGAGCTGCTCTTATTATTACTATAATACAATAAAAACATACATTTTATTTGAGTCTGTAACAGCTGGTGTAAATGTATGGTACTTGTAAAGGCACTTTTTTATTTTATTTTAAATCAGCTTTATGCTCTCAGTTGCGTTCACGCTCCCTCCAATCAGACACTGCTGTTTTCACAAAAAGACGAGCTATAACATAGGTGAACTCAGATGAGGATGAGGTTTCTAGATCAGAGTAAGAGAACAGAAGCCCTCCCCGCAACAAACGTCCCCTCACATATAAGAACAATGCAGCTGCACCAGGCGTAAAGGTGAAAGATGGCACCGTTTGGATGCAGCAAGAGGTCGGGCATCATCCTGCCAGTCACAGTGCCACACACCTGTCCTTCAAAGAAAAAGCACAGCTTACAGAGCTTGCCAACATATCGTGCAAAGTCCAATTTGTGGTTATGTTTTGTGATGGTCTTTATATAAAAACATTTATATGTTACTTATATAAACACCACATTGAATGTTATTTACCTTGATTTATTTACAAATCTTCCTACAGTGTAAAGTCACAAGGAAACTGCAGAGCTTCCGGTGTTTGATCGACATAGGCATGCTCACAAAGTTTATGCGTAATGAAGTGACTTCAGCTGCAGGTGGAAGCTCCTGTCACACCCTACGCAACTGTGTTTGATCTTATTCAAGAAAAGATCCCAGTCGCCCCAAGGGAGAAAGACTTTCCAAGACTAAGGTCATAAAGCTTATGAAACCGTTTCTGGACAAAGGCAGAACCATAACAACAGTTGTGTGGAGCTTCCACCTGCAGCTGAAATAGTAATTCTAGTGTTAAAGTTATTCTGAACTAGTTTGGAGTTGTAATAGTAGAGCCCACAAGGACTTTTATTGCTCTTTAGTTTTTTGTGACTAGACGTGAGTGCCTGCCTAATGTATTAGCTCATAATTAGCAGAAAATACAAAATATAAAAATAAATATTGGACTATTGAAACTTGTACACTGAATAGTAAACAAGTTAGAAAATGTATGCATGACATAACATTCAAGTGTGTTCTGAGACTTGCTTAAGTTAGTATTTAAAAAAATATTTTTTGTTGTTTTATCAACAATTAGTCAGTTATCACATTTTTGCTCACTATTTTCTTAATTGTCAGATTTAAAAATAACAGCAATAACTGCATGTAATAGTGTACACAATTAATAAATGTTTTTAATATTATTTTACAATATTATATAGTTAAAAACTGAGCCCAAATAGGATTGTGGTGGCTAAAATAGTATTCATAGTTAGCAGAATCCAACTCAAGTGATTTAAAAATGACATCCTATTGATGATTGTGAAAGGTGCATGTCTGATTGTACTTCATGTTTTAAACATTATATTTTTGAAGACATTACAACTAGAAAGGTAAAGTCCAAAGTTAGAATTCCTGGCTTCTTCAGACCACAAACCACAGGTCATTGTGGTGCCTTGCCTTTATAATATAGTATCAGAGAAATATGAAATCATTATGGCAATGCGGGTAATCCAGCAGTAAGGGTGTTTTTAGTGTAATGTATGTGTTTATTCACTGTACACAAAATAAGCAACCAAGTCACACTTACAGAGTTAATTTCATCTGCCATTCATTTCAATATAAGTTAAGCTGATTACATTACTATCTTTCAGAATCATGAAGGTCATGTTTCTTTTCCAGGATGTTCAAGCAGCAGGTTTCTACAGATAAAGCTATCCTTAGAAACTCGCACTAAGTACAAGGTGTTGCCACGTGTGTGACTTTAGACATTTCATTTATGAGCAGCTGTCAGATGAGTAAAATATGATAATGTACTAAATACACAAGTTGAAGTTACCTCTGTCAAGGAATACTTGAAATTGAAAATTAATCTGTAATTGAAGTCATACAGGAGGCTATTCTATTTTAAGACAGAAAATTTTGAAAATATGCCTTTGCTTTTCATGAGAGTTTTTGAAATTTCATATATTTGTACAGAGCTTTAAACTTCAGATTATCTTAATGAAAATTAAATTTTTCATGATAAATTTCCTTGAAGAATTCACATGCCAAAATCAGACCATTGAGAGCCAAGTTGTGTCATATGGACAGACAGACAATGGCAGTAGGTGCTTTTTTGTATTATATGCAAACACAACTAAAAATGAACGAGAGAGTCTGTGATGATTTTATCAGGTTATCAGATATACTGTGAAATGGATGCACAAAGCACCACAAAAATGGTCAGAAATAAATGGTCACATCTGGTGAACTCAGTGAATATGGTAGTTTTATCCAAGAATAGCAAGTAAACATTCTCCCTTTATCTATGTTTTTTTAATAGATGCTCATGTTTTTCAGTCACATTTTAAAAAATACAACACTGTTCATTGACAGCTCTAACTTCATTGTCAGGATTTAAGTCATTTTTGTCATCAGTACCATTTTGATAAACCATTGTTTTGATACTACATGCAAGTCGTGGCATGGGAAGTCGTGGCAGCCATGTTATTCAAGATCGACTTACAGTTTACTTAATATCTGCTCTTTGCTGCTTCAAAGTTAAGACTCTCCAACATAATAACTTTTGCCTTTTCATCATAAATGTCTAGTTTGGTTAACTTTTTGCATCACCTGCCTGCTTAAAAACTCACAACTTGTTTTGCATGCCAGTTTAAAGAAATCATTCTCTTGGTGAAAATGATCCTGCCTGATGACCCTTTTGAACCATTATTAAAAAGAAAAATTAGAAAAGAATGTAATCTCCCTCTTGTCACTCTTTTTTCTCAAGCAGCTCTTTCCAAGAGTTTTATATCCATATGACTGTGTGCGTGTTTTATGCAAGATTGGCCTGTGACAGACTGGTGTCTTTTCTAGGGCTTGTTCCTACCTAGCATCCGATTCTTCTGGGCTCTGATCTCAGGGTTTAAGCACATTTGTAACAGATGATGTCACACACGTGCGCATGGGAAGCCGTCTAAGGGCTTAAGTGAGAATAAAACACAGAGTGTGGGGTTGATTCAGTGTACTAATGCCTCTTCTCCCTCTCCTGCAGACCTCCAGAAGACAGACCTGCCTAAATCTCCTCCCACTTCCGGCAGCATTTCACAACCCTGTTGACCTCACTTCTGCCCGAAGACACACCTCTTCCTTTCTCTCAACTAAAAAGCCAGAGCATTTCTTTTAAATTTCAGTCTATGTTATGACTCAGTGCTTTATGATTACTCATTGTTTGAGTTATTTTGTGTAAACCCGACATTATACGGGGTGGAATCCCCAAACTTTCACATTGTTTCTTGTCTCATTTTACAATGAATATGTCTGTTCAGTTAATCTGCATCAGTTTTACATAGTTGTTGAACTTCCAAAACTGTTATCTTACTTACCCTTTTGCTTTTACTGAGTTCCAGGTTCCAAGATACATACTGGCACAGGATGGTTATCCAACAGATACTGGCAGAGTTCAAATGTGACCTGGCAATGAAGATCAAGAGTTTTCTGCACAGAAAATATATATTTTTCTTTACTGTAATTGCTTTTTAAATATTTGCATATGATTTTCCCTGCAAAAAAGTTACAATTAAAACAGATCCATATTAATTCCAGCACAATGGTGAATACCACAGCACAGGTATAAAAGCAAGGAGCCATATAAAAAAAGTACAGCATTGATAACAAAAATACAAGAAATGGGGTGCTGATGGTTAATCTCTAACCTGCCCTCCTTACGGATATGCTGTAATGATGAATTGTAAATTACCCACTTATGCATAAAAAACAAGATGTAATAATCCCTACTTTCAATAGTAGTTGTTTTTTGCAGAGTGAAATACCATATATACTCACGTTTAAGTTCTCCTGTGGATAAGTCAGGGCTTGATTTTACCATATAATTTCCAGTATTTTATAATGTCGGTCGTATAAATTGAATGCAGAAAACTCACACTGTTGGTCCAAGAGATTATGATATGCTAACACCCACCTGAGAGAGCAACCATGGAGCACACTGCCTTTTTTTCCTATGTATTGTGCCTACGTGACCACATGGTAATACCTAAACTATTCTGAAGCGACGTTTGCACTGTTTTGTGTTTTTTGTATCTCACATCCTCATTCACCTATATCGTAAGAGCATCCCTTATCTACGATGGAGCGTTCGATCAGAAAAAAATAAGAAAGCTGGTTTTAAATTAAAAGTCATTGCAGTGGCGAAAGAAATTGGTAACTGCGTTGCTACAACAAAATTCCATGCGTCTGAGAAACTGGTGCGAGATTGGAGGAAACAAGATGTAAAGAAAAAAAATGTAAGGGTTGCATTTTTGAACGGGAGTATAAATTTTGGTCTGATTTTATGATCGATTTTTTGGGTTTCAAGACCCGACTTATATGTGAGTATACATGGTAACTTGTTCACTTTGCACCAACAACTGGAGGACCTAAACCTGAATCACATAAAATCAATGGAAATCAACTTTTCGCAGCACATGAACAATGAACGGAGTGAATATGATTTCCATCCATCCATCCATTTTCCAACCCGCTGAATCCAAACACAGGGTCACGGGGGTCTGCTGGAGTCAATCCCAGCCAACACAGGGCACAAGACAGGAACCAATCCCAGGCAGGGTGCAAACCCACCACAATGAATATGATTTCTCTTTGGAATATGCATGTTCTTGTCATGCACAATTTTTTAGGATATTAACATGAATGTTAGGCCAACTGATAACTCTAAATATGACTGAATGTGCTTGTGCATTCCATGTTCCTAATGATACCAGGAGGTACATATCTACTTTTAAATTTGTATTTTTTCATAATTCCTGTCATGGTAAATATCACCTCAAAGAGACCAATATTTAACTGATATGTCTGAAGGCCGTACAGTGTGTCCTTGGCAGCATTTAAATCAGAAACCTTGCGGCAGCATGCCCCACTCTAGTCTCTAGGTCACATTGATTTTCTTATAATTTTTTAAAGTCTGAGTGACTCAACAAACTTACAAAATAATCACGTTGCACAAATGTACAGATAAATAGCACACTGTCACCACTATCACCCTTTAGGAAAAATATACCCAGCATTATTTATGTTTAAAAAAAGAAAGTACACATAGGAACATTTCCTAGAAAGCTTCTCATTGCTTCAGTCCACTGGGTGTGGAGATTTTTTACGCAACAGTTGTACTCTGAGGTAAAAGTCACGTACCACTGTGGTAAATCAATAAAGTAAGAAAATCAAACATCAACAAAAACAAAAAACAACTTACATGGTTAAATGATTGATTCTGTGAATGTCAGATACATTAATGTAAGTCCTGTTTACAAATTAATTGTTTCATTAAAGTTAGGCTATCTGATTAAGTGGTGTCCAGATCAAGACTGGTTCCTGCCTCCCTACCAGTGTTGCTAGGTGAGGCTTCAGCCCACCCAAGAACCCTGAACTGGATTAATGAGATTTGAGAATGTTTTGCTATTAAAGTTAGGGCAGAGTCACAAAATTACAATTTAATGAAATTAGCTAATGACAAATATTCCAAGTAAAAAAGACAGGCTTATAAAAAAAGAAATAAGACTCTTGTTATCCAAAGGGATGGTTTACTACCCGGACAGGAGGCCAGAATGGAACAAATGTTGAATTGGTTGTGGGGACGAAAACAAGCCTCTGTGAGCAGCCGATATAAAATAATGGAGGGACCATCGGAAGCTGGAGTGGGTTTGGGGTCTATACCTGGACAGGATGCCCATAATGTGTAAGGACAGGGGAGAACAGTAATTCCTGTCTATTGTCTCTCCCTATGCACTAAATGGCAGCAACCCTGGATATTGGTACCGGGAATTGTAGTGCAGCCCTGTTGGGTTTCTAGAGGTGTTACCAGGGCAAAACCCTGGCACTGGAAGTACTCCTGGGCCATACATAAAAAGAACCACACTACCTTGTCCAGGTGAGTTGGAGGTGGGAGTGGAGACGGGCAACTTGTCTGGAGGAGTAGTTATGCAGTGGAGAGAGAGAGAGAAAGAGAGAAGGAAGAAGAAATGCTGTTCAATTGTTTAGACAAACTGTTTTATAATAAACACCCCTTTGATTTGAACCCAAGACTATGTTTGTGTGTTCATGCTTGGGGCTTGGGGCTTTCTGGCACCCCCTAGCCTTCACACCCCTCACTTTTTTCAATTTCTTAAACCTACTATTTCGGCACAATACTTTATCCAACAGAAATTTAGAATGTGGATTGTAGTTGATGACAAGCTACTGAATGGTATTTTGGATAATCTGAAAAAAAGTATCCTGAAGTAAAGGAAATATAAGCCTTCTGAACGGTATCTAGATAATATTTTTGCATCTCATTAACAATTACACTTTAAATTTAACTTACCAGCAAAACAATTATTTCATTACTTTCTAATCAGAAATTTTGCTAAAATAAAATTTTTCATACCTTCCACCAATTTCTATCCCAGAAGGAATCCTGATCAGTCCTGAAGACTCGGACAGAATCTGAACAATTTATAAAAACAACTCAAAGCCTCTTCCTTTAAAAGATCCTAGGGTATGGTGGGAAAAGGATCTTTCATTTAAAATCTCAGAAAAAAAGTGGAAAGCAGCCATACACATAATATGCTCTAGCTCCATGTATGTAAAGCATTCAATCGTTCAATTTAAAATCGATCACATTTGTCTAGTTTAAAATTGGCCAGAATGTGTCCAGGACAAGATCAAATCTAGCTCACTATACCACAGGTTTTGGGAGTGCACCAAATTACTATAATTGTGGACAAAAACCTTTGAATGCTTATCAGACAGCCTTGGTGTCACAGCCACTCCTAACTCATTAACATCTGTGTTTGGTGTAGCCCCAGTGGAGAAGAACAAATTGATTGTAATCGCTGATACCACACTAATAGCATGTAAACTTATCTTGCTTAAATGGAAGAATTCCTGCCCACTTTTTATAAGTCAGTGGGTAACTAATGTTATATACTATTTGAAATTGGAAAAAATCTAATTCTCATAAGCCTTTATGTCTCCTTCTTTGTTTTTTTTCTTCTAGCTATTTTTGCCCCTGTTGTTGGCTCTCCTTTCTTTCTCTCAGGTGGGGGCTGAATTTTGTAACCTTCTGATATTTTTGTTTTTCTAGTCTGACTATGAATTCATTTGTTGCAAAGGTTTGACTTGAGTGTATGCAATGATATTTTCTTCAAAAAAAAAATGAACACAAGCCACCTGCACTTTTAAGTATTTCTTTATACATAAACTGGTTTATGGTGGACATAATGGATATTCCCCACAAAGTGAAAATTCTGGTAATGGCCCTGTTACAAAAGGATATTTTATTGTTACAAAAGGACACTTTATGTTAAAACAAAAATCACTTTACCAAATTAAAATCAAATCAAATCAAATTACTTAACCAATTCCAAATTAAGTCTCCATCATGGGAATCAGTTAAGGCCCATTAAAAAAAACTCTGTGGGCCTTGCTTTTGCTCTCTCCAAACTTTTTAAAAATCTCTCAGCTGGTAAGCCTATTTTTTGTTAATGGCAACACACATGAATGGGGTCTAAATTGCTAAAAAGGCAGGCAAAACTGTAGATGCAAAAAGACATGTCCGAAGTTTTAAAATTAAAATACAGTCACATTGGTTAGCAATTCTCACACATTAGGTTTAAGGGCACATATCCAGGAGTGGTAAAAGGATAAACCCTCGGCCCCAAAGATATCCAAGTTTAGAGTTGTTACATTCAATGCTGAAGGCATGTCTGCCAACAAAGCGCAACTCCTGAAATTACTCAATGCTGATGTTATATGCCTGCAGGAGACCCATAAGACATCTGAACTTCCTACAATACCAGGAATGGACCTTGTTATCTTCCATCCAAACTTGGTTCACAGAAGTGCAATATATGTCTGGGACAAATCCACCATCCTGGCAAGCAGAGATTTTACAAACAAGGGGACGGAGATCCTGGCTGTGGAAATGGAACACCTGAACATCATCTCAGTGTACAAGCCTCCTCCAACCCCATTTAATTGGCCCCAGGCAGTCCACCTTGAACCAAAAGCTCACCTCATAGTAGGTGATTTTAATAGTCACAATACCATCTGGGGATATAGTCAAACCAATAAAGATGGTGAAGCTGTGGAAGAATTGGCACAAGCTAATAACCTCACAATCCTCTGCAATGCTAAAGACAAGCCATCCTTCCAAAGTGCTCTCTGGAAACAAGAGTACACTCCAGACCTGGTTTTTGCCACATCAAGACAATACCCAAACTTCGAAAAAGTCCATCACAAATCCCATGCCTAAATCCCAGGACTGACCAATCCTAACTGACATCAAGCCCATAATAAGACAGAGACACAATCAAAACCACGGTTTAACTTTCGGAAAACCAACTGGGAGAAATTTAAAGCAGACCTGGAAGCTAACATCTTAAATATCAGAGCTGTCACACAGTATGATGCAGAGTTCCAGCATACTCTATGGGAGTGCTCTAAAAATAACATCCCGAGGGGCTGTAGGAAAGAGTATATCCTAGGCCTCAGCGAAGAAAGCAATGCTCTTTACAGAGATTACATCCAAGCATGACCTGAGAATACAATAAGAGCTCGGGGAAACCCTAATGACCTGTGTAAGTGGGGAAATCAAAAATTAGTGGAAGGAAGTCAAAATGAACATTGATATGACTAATAGCAGTAAAAAGGCCTGGGATACAATTAGGAAACTAAACTCTGATAAGAAACCTCCCAAATGTATGGCAGCTGTAACACCTAATGAGGTGACACACCAGTTGCTACTCAATGGGAAGCCACCAAATAAGGAAAAAGGTTATCTCAAATAAATGAAAAAAGACATGGATAGGGTCATGAACACCAGTGACAACCACTTTGATCCATTTCTCATTGAAGAACTGAATGATCTTTAAAACAACTGAAGCCTGACAAAACTGATGGGATTTCAATAGAGATCATACAGCACTTTTGTGATGAAACTAAAAAGTGGCTTCACTCATTGCTTAACATCTGTGCCGCATCATATTGCAACCCAAAGATCTGGAAAAGAGCAAAAGTTTTGGCACTACTAAAACCTGAAAAATACCTAGAAGATCCAAAACGTTACCGCCCAGTTTCACTGTTATGCATCTTATATAAGGTATATGAAAGGATGATACTGGCATGCATATCCCCGACCATTGAGGATCAGATGTCACCAGACCAAGCAGGCTTTCGCCCTGGTCGATCTTGTTGCAGCCAAGTCTTGAACCTAACTCAATATGTTGAAGATGGGTTTGAGCAGAAACTAATTACAGGGGCAGTGTTTGTAGACCTTTCCGCTGCCTATGATACAGTGAACCACAGAGCACTTCTTCTGAAAAGTGCTAGTACCATACAAAACATTCCATTGGTTCATATAATCAAGATATTACTTGTCAACAGAAGCTTCTACATAGAAATGGACAGTAAAAAGAGTCGCTGGAGGAATCACAAAAACAGACTTCCGCAAGGTTCAGTGCTGGCTCCCATTCTCTTCAATATCTACACCAACAACCAGCCTGTGTTCGCCAACATCTCTGTTGATCTCTGCTTAGCCTACCAATCTGTTTCCTTCCAAGATACTTACCAATGCTCTCAGCATCCTCCCAGAGTATTACATTAAATGATTCCTTAATGCCAACCCAGGGAAAACACAGGTTTGTACCTTCTATCTTAACAACAGACAAGCAAACACAACTCGAGATCAGATGGAACAACAAAGTATTGAAGAACACCAAATATCTTGTTTACGTAGGCATCACCTTGGACAGGACAATCTCTTTTACACAACATATTTTTAAACTCAAAAAGAACATCTCCAGCAGGAATAATCTCCTTAGCAAACACATCTTGGGGAGCAGACCCTAAGACCCTGTGATCAATGGCCATGGCACTCTGTTATTCAACTGCACAGTATTGCGCACCAGTGTGGGCTAGGTCAACCCATGCCAACAAGGCTGACCATGAGCTAAACAGCACATTGCGAACCATGTGCAATCCTGCTTTATACAAGCTGTCCACGATCACACCTCTCCATATACGACAAGAAACCAGTTCAAAACAGAAAAGCTCAAGCAACTGATGGACTCCAGACACTCACTCTACCACAACCAAGAAGTAAATCACTGACTACCTTCTTGTTGGAGATTCATCACAGTGGAACCCCTCAGTCCAAAGTAGTTCACAACACAATGGACGTGATGAGAGACTGACCGTAGCCATCACAATGAAGCTCTACCTACAATTCAAGAGCATCTACCCAATGGAACATCCCTCTCTAGGAAAGACTGGGTCGCGCTTAACTGAGTTAGGTCAAAGGTGGTCAAAACAAGGGACAACCTATTTAAATGGGACCTCACAACAAGTGCTGAATGTCCCTGTGGTGAGCCCACCCAAACAATGGATCACATTCTCCGTAAATGACCCCGAGGCCCTACATGCACCGATGAAGATCTTAAGAATGCTAATGACGCCAATCTTACCTGGGTACGTTAGTGATATGATGACACATTAGGTTAGACCAGACAGAGCAGCAGGGATTTAGGTTAATTTCCCTATCTAACAAGGGAGAACTTACTTCCAGTGTGAACATTAGTATTCCAAAGATAATGTCTTTGTGAAGTGGCACAGATCTCTAAGTCAGCTGCACACTTCATGATGCATTTCATAATTCTCACACATTTCAAAGATGTACATGTTAGACTACATGGTGACTCCAAGCTGTTCTGGTACGAGTTAATGTGGTTTGTGTTCATGAATGCAGTCTGCAATGATCTGGTGTCAAACCTAGAATTAGTTCTTGCTTTAGAAAAATATCCTCTTGGACAATATCATGAAAAAACAAGATCAAAAACTGAATAGATGGCTGAATGTTTAGCACAAATGTAGAAGCATAAGGAAAACACAAGTTTTGCAATTTAAATGGATGGAGAATTACACTCAATTTAACATGCTATACACACAATATGCAGGCCATACTTGGAGTTTAGGTGAACTGAACACCACTTTGCAATGGCAAGATGGTACACTTGTTGGTTGAACTCCTTCACGAAGGAGGTGGTGAACAGTAAAGCCATTCTTTTGTTATTGTTAAATCCTGCTAGTTCTCTCCATTGCCTTTGACACTATCAACCACCAGATACTCTTTGCCACTCTCTCTGACTTTGGCATTACTGGGCCTGCCTTCAGGTGGTTTGACTCTTACCATTTGTTGTGGCGTGGAGAAATGTCAAGGATGCAACAGGCAAGCACATTGGTTACCCAAGGATCAGTACTGGGCCCTCCTCTTCTCCTTATACACCTCTTCAAAAGGCCCTATCATCCAGTCCTATGGTTTCACTTATCAGTGCTATGCTGATGATACAGTTATACCTATCATTCCCTCCGGAGGACCACATGGTATCAGCTAGAATCTCTGCCCGTCCCACTGCTTTTGCAACCTGAAGAAACACCATCTCCAGTTCAACTTGGCAAAGACAGACCTTTTTGTTATCCCACCTCTGTTCTGCTTAGTCCATTATCATTAACACCTATCAAGTTGGTAATCAACCTGGAGGCAGTGATTGATCAGCTGCCCTTTAAGGACCATGCTGCTGTAGTCTCTTGGTCTTGCAGATTCACTCTATATATACTGTACCTGAAAGTATATACAGCACAACTCCTGGTCTATGCTCTGGTCTTATCACAGGTGTATCATGCAGCATGTCTCACCAAGCCATTGCAGATGCACACCTGGTGTTCAACCAGCTGAGGTATGCACATGTCATTCCTCTCTTTAGAGCACTACACTGGCATACTGTACAGGCACACATCAAACTCAAATCCTTCATGCTTGCCTACAGAGTAGTCAGTGGACACATTTGTGGGGTCACCTGCTTCTTCTTGACCACTCAGATCTGATGATGAACGGCGTCTGATGATGCCACGTTCAGGTGTGATCAAATCTCACCCAGGACTCTTTTAATGTGTAGCTCCTGGGTGGTGGAAGGAGCTAGCCACCTCCATTTGAAACTCTGACTCCTTCAATATGTTCAAGACTCCTGTTTGGTGAATTTCTGTCTAAGCGATAGCTGCTGGGTTTTGTAAATCTGGGAACTGTAACTAGGTTGTATACTGATTTCAGCTTTTCACTTGAGGAAAACAATTGTGCGGCTCTCAATCTCATAAGAGTTTTCAACAGACTTTAAATCAGGGCTTGAGATTCACCATTCTATGGTCATTGCTTTTTATTCTGAAGAAACTCTGTTGATGCAATGGAAACAGGTTTTGTATCTACTGTATGTTCTACTGAAAGCAACATTCACCCCATCTGAAGAAGTTTTGTAGAATGAATGTAGTTCTGCTACAGGATTTGTAAATATTTGGTTCAGTTTACAGATCTCTGCTTCCTGACTCAGTTTCCAGTCACTACTGTGACACTGCAACTACATTGCTTAATGTGTAAAGCTTGCATTATAGAGGATAACACAGCAAAATGCTTAACCTGCAAATTACTTTAAATAAAAACATTACCCAGTATTTTTTGTAAAGAACAGCTGTTTATTAGCCACTTTCCTAAAGAGGTGACTACACTGAAGTGCTGCCATCATTGTCGTCTTCTTGACTACATTGCAAATATTGCCAATAATCCACTTGTTAAAGTGCCACATATATGGAGACACAAGAAGCATTGGAGTCTCACAAAATAAATCTGACATGTTTCCCTCTGAAGATGAAACACAGATTCTGTCCTGGATTTTCCTCTTAACCCCTCAATAAAATCCATCTGTCTTCCTTCGCTGACAGCTTGATGGTCAGTGAGTAAGAGGGTATAGAGACCTTTCAACAACCATGACAATGGCCCACTCTCTACCTGTTCTCAACAGGTGTTGTCTGTGATCCACAAAAATCTTTAGTTCTTTCCGAGTGCTCCTACTGTTCCTTGTCACCTCTCTAACAAAGGTCACTCTTGTCTGGGTGGTCAGTTTGGACATATAACCTGATCTGGAAAGAATCTTAGTAGTGTCACATTCATTTTGAGAACTTTAAAAACCCATGAAATGTTTCTTTTCGGACATGTACCACTAACGTTGGGCACTTATACAATGAGGCCAGTTTAATCTCAAATTATGCAGTTGAATATGACTTATCACAGGTACATTCAAGTTTCAGAGGGACCTCTCATATACTCAAATTACATTTTTTCAGGAACATTGCTAAACAACTGTATAGACTAGTCAGCTTACCTATTTCAATTACATTAAAATAAAAATTAGTATAACAATATAAATCAGAATAATTTCTAACATTCAGTACAATAAATGTTTTCATCATTTTTTTTTTTTAGTTTTACAATTTTTAATTGTAACATTCTTCATTTTTATATAAAGTGCCCTGTGCATTATGCTTGCTCTGTAACAGTTCATGTCCATTAACCACCCAAAGAATATTTCCCCATTAGCATTATTTTTATTGTTTTTAATTTAACATTAAAATTTATAACTGAACTTTCTTTAAAAAAAAAACTGACTCAAGAAAGGCTACAAATGAACTAAAACAACTGGGAACTCACTTTCCAAAATAATCTTTTTCTTCATTTGCCAGAGTTTTATTAACTGTTTTCTAGTGATTACTGCTCTTCATTCAGCCAAATCTGAAAACAAAACAAACTTAAATCATTCATCTTCAGTTTATGAAGATTACTAAAATTATATTTTGAAGTGCATAGTCGAGGAATTCATTTAACAGAACCTAGTGTAAGAAACATAAGACTGAGTTAATCATACCTGTATAAGAGCATTGTTATGTGCAAATTACTGTATACTAGTAGTCTATTTGCAGATAACTTTTCTGAAGGCATTGTCTTCATTTCCTTGGCATTTAATGCTTTTCCCTATTATTGCATTCTCGCCATTTCTTCTATTCACTTCCAAGCTGATAATCAAACCTTTTTAGAAACTTTCTATCTCTTTGGTACATCTTGTTTGATCAGACTCTTGTTTTTCTTTGGAAGCTATAGTTGAGTCGAACCTTTTCCTGTGTAAGGCTCAACCTCTTAGTAATTTATTTTTAAATTTCTGCAGTTTAACCATATGATGTAATCATTGCAATGTAGTTATCCCTTTCGTTTTACACAAAAAATAATCACTTCAATTTTGTGACATATAATAATAGTTTTAAAAAGTGGTGATTCAGAATTGACAGTGAAGATATAGTCTATGTTAAAAGAAACAAAGGCGTGTGAATGCTAAGAATAAGTGGCTTAAGAGAGAAATGTGAACACCCAAGTAAACAGTAAATATTAGAAATATGGACCAGAGATGTTTGTGTGACCACTGAAATAAAAGAGTCAGAAGAGTATGCAAATAAATAAGGTTGCAAAAAAAGACAGTCAGACAGGGCATCACAACATATTGCTGTACATATCTTGGATTAAGTCAGTTGTATTATTACACTGATACGATCATGGCACAAAAATAATTCACAACAATGCAAGTCTAGAAAACCGACCTTAGCTGATACTTCAGAAATCTATGTGTTTTTTGATGTTACACTGGCCCATACAGAACTGCCATGATTTACTGACTTATGTGTAACACCTTGTGAACTGGCTCAAATGAAGCATTGTTTAAACTGAAGACTATTGTGTATGGATTTTATCACAACAGAAGAATCAACCGGGTTAGAGATTGGAATGGTCTTCTGAATTACAAGCATAAATACACACTGATGTTATGAACAACATTAATGGAAAATAATTAGGTTAAAATTGAGTTAAAATTTCAAGAAGAACTGGTTTAGATGAATTTAGATGGAACATGCAGTCTGTATAAAATCCTCCTAAATGGACATATAAAAGTAGTATAGTGGTGAAGGAGGCCAGCATACATAGGAAAGAAAGCACCATGAAAGGCAAAAATTATTAGAACTTGAAAAGTGAATAAATATTATTATACACATTGCTGCTCTTAATTGGGTGCCTCTGCTACAGTAAGATTAAGCAGATGGCAGGCATGTGATTTTTTTCCCCAAAATTATGCACTTCATTTCAGTATGCAAGAGTAACAATAATTCAAATAATGAAATACAAAATTTTAACACTTCAATGAAAACTGTAAAACAATTGCATTAGTAGCATGAAGCACTACAGCAAATAAGTGCATACATACCTTTTGTCAATTTATTAGGTTAAAAAAGAGGTTATCTTTAAAGATACACCTCAGGCAAACAACACACTAGTTTTTAAAATACTTTTAATGCTGTTACACATTAAAATTAACCTGAGTCTTGTTTAATTATTATGGATACCTGGCCCAATTATTCGTAACATATACTTAGTAACATCTTGTCTGACAACTAAATAGAAACTATTACAAAGAAAACTTCATGTAGTTTTCACTATTATTTATCCTTAGGGAAAACAATTACAAAAGTGTTAATTTTTGTCTTTTATAAGTCACTTTTAATTTACGTTTTTGAAGCCTTGATTTTTTTCTTACTTTTGAACGAGTATATGGCTTGTACTCAGCATCACTAAGATCTGTAAAGGATGACTCGCTGGTGGAAACTGGGGAAACATTTGCAGATTTCTCTGCAAAGGTCCTGGTACGTGTATTTACAGACCGATGGAGAAACTTATAGTTTTCATCAATGCAATTTTGACATTTTGTAGTGGTTGAATCTGGCACACAACTACACTCTGTCTTATTAGTGAGAAGTGAGTGGACTTTGTCCCCTGTGGAAGGCCCATGGAAAGGAGTGTCAAAAACCAGCCTTGACAAAAGGACAACAGGTTGAAGGTTAACAAAATCTTGCAGAGGATTCTGTCTATTAGATGGAAGTCTCTCATATCTGACATCATTAATCAGTAAAGCATCATCACTGGCAGATCTGTCCAATTTAGTATTGTGCATAAGACTAGAGTTTCCACATGCCAGAGTCCTCATATCACATAACTCACCAATTCCATCCACTTCACTACCATAGCTGTGAACCTGGTTGTTCTGAATTATGCCAGTGTTGCTTTCATTTGAACAATTTGAGCCACAGAATGTGTCTGGTGCATGTCTGATATTATCACAATTGTTAACTTTTTCTAAGGACCTGCTTGGACAAGTCAGACCAATAGGATGCATTTTTTTTACAGCCCTAAATAATTCAACTTTTCCTTCCTCAGTTCTGAAAGGCATACAGGTTTCAGCATTACTTGAGTCTCTGTTTGCTTTTTCCAAAGTGTTTTGTTTAGGTAGGCTCTTACCTTGGTTGGCTCGCAATTGACTTTGTTTCTGAGACTGAAATGGGTCTGGGGGGGATAGATTTTCATCTGATTCTTCAAATGAGGAACAATCCATATTAAGTACTGAAAACACAGGTGTCGAAGTAATTGCTGCTATTGGAGTTTCGCTATCAGTTAATGGAATATTTTCACTGAGTTGTAAAGAAGTTGGATTAGTTGGCAACTCTTGGACATATTGGACATACATACAGTTGGCATCCCCAAGACAGATCAAATCCATATCTTCAAAGTCTTGACAGTCAACACTTTGTGGAACATTACCAAGCCAAGATGCAATATTACTAGCAGATGCTGTTTTCAAAGTAACATTTGGTAATGGTTTCTCCAGAGTTGTTTCACTTTCTTGATTACAGAGAACTGGTTTATCCACTGTATTTCCACTTACTGGAAAGGTCTCCTTAGAATTTACTTGTTGGTCAGAATCATTAAAAAGATCATCACTACACTTAGAGTAAGAATGGAGATCCACAATTTCAGTAGATTCCATGATAGGACCTTCTTGATGGCAATCAACTTTTGAACCGATTCTGTCCATTTTTTCTGGTAAATCTTCCATTCTTAAAATTTCAGATTGATTTGAACAGTTTGATTCAGATATATCATGGTTATGTGCATCTTCACATTGGCTACAATACTCATTTTCATTTTCTTTTGACAATACAAAAGGATGGTTCATAGTCTTCAAGGGTACTTTTAAATTTGTAGTATGTGAAATGTGATTGTTCTCTTGACATCTGATCAGATTCAATGCTAAATTGAAAAACACAAAAAATAAATCATTCTCTGGGCAAATAAAAGATCAGTTTAAAACCTCAACATTTACTCCTTCCATAATGCTCCTAAAATACACTTTAAAATACTTCTTATAGAGTCCAATCCCCTAAAATATTGCTTGTGTATCAAAATGCATCTGTAGAAACATATTAGTCAGGGCCTCATAGTTCAATACAAGAACAACAAATTATAAATAAAATGGTATGCAAGTCCTACAACATTTTTTAACACCTTGACTGGGATGCAAACAATACGTATAGAAAAATAATAAATAAAATGAACATGGATATTTATATGTTATCATACAAAGAAATTGTAAAAGGAAGAGATGAAAAAACAGACATAAAATAAATAATGTACTGTTTAAAAAATATATTTAAGAGTTGTCAAACTGCAAACTTTTTATGCAGTTAACTGATAACTGTATTTACAATAAAATGAATTACAGAAAACTTGATAAGAGAACTCAGTAAACTTGTTACAGTGCAGATTCTCTTTAAACCCTACAGCCTATTTATACCAAAATATCATTCATCCAATTCAAATATAACTTATAAAACTGGTGGTACTGATAGAAGAAAAAAAACTTTAGAATGAAGCATCATCTGGAAATATAGGACACAACAGGACTTCAATTTACTTCTTCAACATTAAGAATACCTTTAGAACTGTGAATTACTCACGAATGAAATTAACCAAATGTTTCTTTTAGGCCTTGCTTGTTCAGAGCAGTATGAGGAGGACCAGTGAATTCATGAATTTTTACGGTCATTGGTCACTTAACCCTTAAACTGCCACACACTTGGGGGTTAATGCACCCCTGGATGCCAAATACTATTTTGCTGCGCTTTTTAAGAAAATGTCACAATTCACCAAGAAAAAGTGAAATTTTAATGGAACACATTTTTTTCATGCAAAGAGCATCATAATTACTGCAACAGTGATCATTTACACACTGCCAATGAACTGTAAAAACTACTACAAGAATCATTATATATATATATATATATATATATATATATATATATATATATATATATATATATATATATATATATATACAGTAATCCCTCGCTATATCGCGCTTCGCCTTTCGCGGCTTCACTCCATCGCGGATTTTATATGTAAGCATATTTAAATATACATCGCGGATTTTTCGCTGCTTCGTGGGTTTCTGCGGACAATGGGTCTTTTAATTTCTGGTACATGCTTCCTCAGTTGATTTCATACAAGGGACGCTATTGGCAGATGGCTGAGAAGCTACCCAGCTTACATTTCTCTTTCTCTTGCGCTGACTTTCTCTGATCCTGACGTAGGGGGATTGAGCAGGGGGGCTGTTCCCACACCTAGACGATACGGACGCTAGTCTAAAAATGCTGAAAGATTATCTTCACGTTGCTATCTTTTGTGCAGCTGCTTCCTGAAACGACATGCTGCGCCGTGCTTCGCATACTTAAAAGCTCGAAGGGCACGTATTGATTTTTGCTTGCTTGTTTTTCTCTGTCTCTCTCTCTCTCTTTCTGTGCTCCTGACGGAGGGGGTGTGAGCTGCCGCCTTCAACAGCTTTGTGCCGCGGTGCTTCGCATACTTAAAAGCCAAACAGCCCTATTGATTTTCCTCTGCCTTTATGACAGTCTCTGCTCCGGACTCCTTTGAAGAGGAAGATATGTTTGCATTCTTTTAATTGTGAGACGGAACTGTCATCTCTGTCTTGTCATGGAGCACAGTTTAAACTTTTGAAAAAGAGACAAATGTTTGTTTGCAGTGTTTGAATAACGTTCCTGTCTCTCTACAACCTCCTGTGTTTCTGCGCAAATCTGTGACCCAAGCATGACAATATAAAAATAACCATATAAACATATGGTTTCTACTTCGCGGATTTTCTTATTTCGCGGGTGGCTCTGGAACGCAACCCCCGCGATGGAGGAGGGATTACTGTATATAAAATTCACTAAGTCCATGGCAAGCAAGATGCACACAAGACAGAGCCACACCGGCCAACTCACAGAGCCTCGCCCACCAACAATTCACTAAGCAGCCAACCATGGCACGCAAGACAGAGACCATGGGATATGCACGACAGAGCCACGCCTGCCAACTCTAACCCTCCTCCCAAGTCCACCCTCGCTCTCAAGGCATGCACACTGCCTGCTCATGTGCCAGCACGCAACACCTCACCAAATACCGCCTCAGCCGCTTTCGTCTCTGCTACAGTCCACATGCACCTCTGAGCCACGTTGACTTTTCATTGTTCTTTTCGGGTCCGGCTGCTTTTCTATATATAATCCACCAAGTCGCTCGAACATGGGATACGCATGCACGCAAGACAGAGCCCTGCCCGCCAACTCTAACCCTCCACCTGCGTCATGGGTTATGCACGACAGAACCCCGCCCGGCAACTCTAACACTCCTCCCACGTCCATTACCTTTACATTGTTTTCCTTTTATTTCTGATCCCGTTCAACAACTATATGGCGACATCGACTTCTCAACTGTGACTCCGGAACAACTCAGTAAGCGAGCTATATTAAGCGTCACCAACGAAGACTCGCTACACCTTAATGAACAAGTACTGAAACTTATCCCTACCAACGAAGTAACTTTCACCAGCGCTGACTCCCATCGTCACAGGTGATCCCGCAGATCACGTTTCATTCCCTGAAGAATTTCTTAACAGTCTTACTCCCACTGGTATGCTTCCGCATAAACTCAAAATTAAAATAGGTTCAGTCGTCATGGTTCTCAGAAACCTCATGCCAGCAAGAAGTCTCTGTGATGGCACTAGACTGACTGTTACCAGCATTCACCACAATGTACTCGAGTGTAAAACTACCGCAGCTCCTACCTCACAAACTGTCCTTATTCCCCGGATATCCCTGACCCCATCAGATTCATATTTGCCTTTTACTTTTACACACAGACAATTTCCTGTTAGATTGGCCTTTGCAATGACAATTAATAAGGCACAGGGACAGACTTTCAAAACGATATGCCTGTGTCTGCCAAAACCAATGTTCAGTCACGGACAATTGTATGTTGCTCTCTCCAGAGTTCCATCCTTTCATTCACTCAGTGTCGTATCCTCAAACCCACCCCATTTGGACAACTGTCGTTCAGGAAGTGTTCACCCATCAATAAATAATTATGCGGCGTATGCTACGCCGCGGGTTGGCTAGTATATTATTATATGTACAAGGTGCAACGGACACCATTAATGAAATTCAGTAAATCACCGAGCCAACTGCGCTTGAACTGGCTGCATGCAAGCACACAGAGGCCAAGACTAATGCTTGCAGGCCAGTCTAGTGCAGCGGTTGAATCCCAGGGACAGTGATGCTGCAGTGCTGCAGTAGTCATGAGTTGGCTGCTCAATGAATGTATGTTGCCGAATATACTTGGCTCCTGCGTGCTGGCAAATTGCACTGGGAACCGACTATAGCCAGTTGAGGCGTTCAACAGATGTACGTTGTCAAATATACTTGGTTCCGTAACTGTTAATCTGTGAAGCTTAAGAGCTACCTTACTGAAATAATGGTTTAATAAGACTTCTTGTATATTGGTTTCTAAACTCAGAGTGAGAACTCTAAATGACTTCCTAGCCTGCACTTTGCTTCTGAGTAACACTTGGTAAACTTCACTTCTGTTCAAGACCTTTAGTTGTCTGTTATACCTATTATGATACAGATCTAACACACTGAGGAGCTCAGTTTTAATTTTCAGGCTCATTCACACCTGAGCTGGTTCAGTGCAAATTGAATGCTGAAATTTCTGATTAAGTGACTAGTTATAATGACAATTCCACCCACAATGGCCGTCACTGAACATGGACATACAAGATTTAGGGCTTAGATAGCAACTGCTATCTAATAGTTCACTATTTGATAATTAGCAATAATCAAAGTGGCAAGAGAAAATGGTCAAGTTCTGAGTGGATTATAATTGTGCAATGATCTTTTAAGTGTCCCTGAGGGCTAGGGAAAAGTCTGCCAACTATGCTGGACTGATTACTAAAGTTATATATGTGATCTGAGCTGTGAGGCTGCAGTGCTAACCTCTGTACCCTCAAACAACAAAAGACACAGACAGAACAAATACTGTATCACAAACAAAATATAACAAGTAGCCAGAGACGAGCAGTAAGTAAATGAAATATAGATCATTGTGTTCATAGAGTTATAATCTTGTGGCACACATTGGCTGTGCCAAAAAATGGTGGTGTGGGACTGGTTTGTTCCATTGTTTAAAGTCACAGCTCCAAGTGCAGCTGGGATGTCTTTTTCCCCCCTGTACCTGCACAGGTGCTTCACTTTCTTCTTCCATCAAGAAGAAAGAAACACCTGTAAAACAGTAATACATCTTTTGTTTTTATTATTTTGCAAAAACATCCCGAGTTTTCTGATGAGGGGAGGGGACAGGCTCCTTTAAGGCTTGTTTTGGAATGTAACAACTGGACACATGGCTTATTTACATGTATAAACATTTACATTTACATCATTTAGCAGACGCTCTTATCCAGAGCGACTTACAACAGTGTTTGTTAGTTTTTTTTTTTCGCATACCCCTTGGGGTCAGAGCGCAGGGTCAGCCATTGTACAGCGCCCCTGGAGCAATTACAGGTTAAGGGCCTTGCTCAAGGGCCCAGCAGAGTAGTGCATAGCCATGCAGTGATGTGCTGCCAGCTAACACAGGGATCAGAGTTAAATATCTAGTGGCAGTACTCCTAATATTCTCATTATGGTCAACAAATGTACCCCTAAGATAAAAACACTGCAACTGTTTTATGTATTTTTTAAATGCATGTGGGATGGAAATCTGACAGTATTTTCTAGCCTTTGTGGCTTCAGGACCCATGTTAACCTTTTTAAGTTCACTGGTCACCCAAGAAGTGTGGGGTGGGGGGTTGGTTGAAATGACCAAGAGTGGAAACAAGTGGTGAAACAAGTGTGCTTCGATATGGTAAAAACATCACAGAGCACTGTCAATCATTTCGGTGTATGCCTTGATGGTTTAACTGCATCTCAGTACCTGAAATGACTTTTTTTTTTCCCTTCTGTGCTTGTGAACCCGTGACAGCCATGTTGGCAATTATCTTAAGAGTGAGCATGTGTTAACGTTCTAAGCATATTCTGTGATGTCACACTGGCTTAGCAAAGGATCGTTTTGGAAAAAAAATGTTCACCTCAAGGGTCGCATAGTAAATTTCTCAGAAAATATTTGGCAAAGGTCACCAGCTAAAACAGCATGTTTGCTGTAAAAAACAATTTGGCGAATTTTGCCGATCAACACTATTGATAATATTCTCTGATTAGTTTAAATAATTAACCAATGGAAAAAGATATGGTTTTACTATGATGTGCAATGTTTACATAAGTAATAAGAGTGTCCTGAGTTTAGTGAACTGATAAGTAATAGAGTTCTTGTATAAAAACTGTTTTTACTGTTCACAAACATATTTAATTTCAAATTGCTTAATTAGTAAGGCTCACATTACAGTAAATGAGCATTACTGGTAATGCTCATGAAACTGACAGTATGTGTCACATCCCAGTAAGTTTATTTAACCTTAACACACAGGTGTCAAGCTGAGTGAAGAGAGAGAATTTATTTTGGGAACAGTCCTTCCATGCAACCAGAAAACAATGGTTTCTAGTAAGTAAGTGAACCATTTACAGTAATCCCTCGCTATATCGCACTTCGCGGCTTCACTCTATCGCGGATTTTATATGTAAGCATATTTAAATATATATCGCAGATTTTTTGCTGGTTCGCGGATTTCTGCGGACAATGGGTCTTTTAATTTCTGGTACATGCTTCCTCAGTTGGTTTGCCCAGTTGATTTCATACAAGGGACGCTATTGGCAGATGGCTGAGAAGCTACCCAACTTACTTTTCTCTCTCTCTCTCTCTCTCTCTCTTGCTCTGACATTCTCTGCTCCTGATGGAGGGGGTGTGAGCAGGGAGGCTGTTCGCACACCTAGACGATACGGACGCTCGTCTAAAAATGCTGAAAGATTACCTTCACGTTGCTCCCTTCTGTGCAGCTGCTTCGTGAAGCGACATGCTGCACGGTGCTTCGCATTTTTAAAAGCTCGAAGGGCACGTATTGATTTTTGATTGTTTGTTTTTATCTGTCTCTCTCTCTGACATTCTCTGCTCCTGACGGAGGGGGTGTGAGCTGCTGCCTTCATTGCAACTGCTTTATACGGTGGTGCTTCGCATACTTAAAAGCCAAACAGCCCTATTGATTTGTTTGCTTTTCTCTCTCTCTCTGACATTCTCTGCTCATGACGCGCACTCCTTTGAAGAGGAAGATATGTTTGCATTCTTTTAATTGTGAGACGGAACTGTCATCTCTGTCTTGTCATGGAGCACAGTTTAAACTTTTGAAAAAGAGACAAATGTTTCTTTGCAGTGTTTGAATAAAGTTCCTGTCTCTCTACAACTTCCTGTGTTTCTGTGCAAATCTGTGACCCAATCATGACAATATAAAAATAACCATATAAACATATGGTTTCTACTTCGCGGATTTTCACCTTTCGCGGGGGGTTCTGGAACGCAACCCCTGCAATCGAGGAGGGATTACTGTATTCAAATATTATGAGGTAAAATACATATATGACTATTTGTAGAGCAAGATTGAGAATGACAATTAAAAAGATAAATATTTTTTTGTCCTGCCACTAAGGAAGAATAAAGATGATGCCAATGAAAGTGGTAAAGAATAACATGAGAAAGATGGATTTTATTCCTTAAGGAAATTAATTGTAGAAGAAAGTTCAGCAATGTCCAAATAGGAAAACTGAATAAATCTAGATGACAGTGACTGTTGCTATCAAGTTTTAAATATTTTCTAATGTTCTTCTTGAAGAATTACACTAAATTAAATGAACCTGCTACTCTACTCTTTTCTTTGTTTTTGTACAATGCAATTTTTAACATACTGAAATTATCTTTCTCCTTGATTGACATAAAAAGTAGTAAATCATAGATTTCTGGTCTATAAATCTTTGAATCTCTGGTCTAGTCTTGAATCTTAAACCAGTGACTTCCATTTCTTACATATGAATGGAACAAACTGATTTTAATGTGAATGTATATGTGGCAGCTATCACTGATGTGACAAAGTACAACACAGTATGGAATACCGGCACCATTTTAAATGATTTTGTAAGTTTTTTTTACATGGGTCACTGAATGTAATTGGCAAATATAACCATTGGCACATGAGGCCATGCAATTAGCTCCCCCCACAGGTAAATAGATATGTAGATAACCACTTAGCTAAGGAGGAAGTACACACTGCTTGTAATTGCTAGCTTCTTAAGTATTTGTACCAACCATGTAATCCCTGTGACTATAGAGGCTTAGAGGGTGAAGCAAAACCCTGATCGATTCTAACACGGAGGTATCACATATCTGACAGTCCCAAGTCATGGTGGATCTCCGTATCAGCATTATGTCTGTTAAATTTCTCTGAAGTGGTGTAAAAGACTGCAGGATGATTGAGGACCATGTCAAAAAACCATACTACTTACAGTTTAAACCTTGATTTAAATTATTTGTGTTTAGTAATTTAAAGTACAAAAATATTACTTCACTATCATCTTATTAATAATTCAGTAACATTTTTCTGTAATATAAGCAATAAAACAATATGCATTTTGCTGAATCCTATTAAAGAACATTTTTCAGTATAAGTTCAGACTCCCATACATAACTGGGTTATACACTTCCACAGGAACATAACTTGTTAGTAACATCTGCAGTGAAAAATAATTCATTGTTTCATAAAATTCTTAATAGAAAATTCAATCTGAATGGTTCTGTATAAAAAGAACAAATAATTTATGTTAAAATTACAAAAGAAGATCTCTTAATGAGTGTAATAAAATTAATATGAAACATCAGGTTGAAATAGTATAGCTTATTTGTATAGCTTAAATTGTGGCCTTTCTGTTCAATCAAAACCCAGAAGAATCTGAATATTCTGTGTTTCCAGAGCATCGGTCTTCTGCACTTGACATAATAAGGTTAACAATAGAAAATGTTTACCTGAATCCTTTTCATTCTCCAGTTCCATAATACATTCGAGAAACATTTGTAAAATGCATGGGATGCAGTGATTTTGTAAAAGCTCAGTCAGTATCATTTCCTCTTCGTTCAAGCTGTCAATTTCAATTTCACTCACCATAAACTGTATAAGAAACCAAATAGGAAGCAAATAAAATACATTAAAAACAAAAAATGTTGTAGGTATAATACGTAAGGCACAAATCAGCATAATTAACAAAAATGTGTAATTTAAAAGTACAGTGGAACCTTGGTTCACGAACGTCTCAGTACACGTACAACTCGGTTTACGACCAAAAAGTTTGCCAAACTTTTGCCTCGGTTCGCGACCACACACTCGGTATACGAACAAGCCAGGTTCCCTTTTGGTTTGTACATGTTCAGTCTCTCCCTGTGCATTTCCTGTGCAGCGAGCAAGAAAGAGAGCGCGAGACACACACACACACACACACACACACACACACACACACACACACACAGGCAGTGCGAGACAGAGAGAGCCGCACACACACAGGAGCGCTCTAGACAGACACACACACAGGTGCTCCAGGCTCGCAAAAGAGAGACGCACGCACGCACACACAGGCGCGCACACACACAGGAGCGCTAGAGAGACACACACACAGGCGCTCCAGGCTCGCAAAAGAGAGACGCACGCACACACACACAGGCACAAGAGAGACAGCGAGCGAGGGACACATAAGGTAGAGAAGGCTTGTTTTTGTTTTCAGTTCTATTTACAGTGATCGGTTCATAGCCTGCATTGTTGCAATGTTACTTTTCTTGGTGGTTTATTAAATTACGGATTTTTCAAATGTTCATTTTTTCCCCTGTGCTTAAAACTCATTAAAAAAAGTGTTTTTAACGAGTGGTTCCTAGCACTATAGCGCGAACTATTGCAGTGTTAGTTTTCTCTGTTGTTCAAGGTTTTCTCAGTGTTATTCAATGTTTTTACATTTAGTTTACCATTACGCTGTGCATTCTATGGTATAATTATATTTGTGCTTAAAAACTAAAAAATATATATATTTACATACAGTTTGTACGGTCTGGAACGGATTAATTGTATTTACATACAATCCTATGGGAGAAATCGCATCGGTTCACGACCAACTCGGTTTACGACCAGAGTTTTGGAACGAATTTTCCACTGTACAGTGATCCCCCGCTATATCGTGGTTCAGCTATCGCACCCCCGCTATATCGAGGATTTTTCTGTGGAACATCTAAGTTTCTATTGGGGAAATCAGCGGTTTTATAGTGAATTTTTTATGGGTTTTTGACAACTTTTTACGATGAAATAAGCATTTTTCTATTCTAAACTATTAATATTAACAATGTATTACTGTAATTAACATAGTACTAGGGTGTTGTACCGTTTTAGCCATTATGAATGTAGAGAAGAGCCAAGCAAAATGACACCTTTTATTGGCTAACTAAAAAGATTACAATATGCAAGCTTTCGAGGCAACTCGGGCCCCTTCTTCAGGCAAGATGTAATCATTATTACATTTCATAATTCATAACAAAGCATACAGTTTTCAGCAGTCACTATGTGTGCTAGACAAAAGTTAGTTATTATAAATTATAATTTTGTTCTAACGAACGTAACATTTAAGCAATACACTAGTAAATCATAAAACATACTGCTACGTAAAGGAATACGAAGACAGAGTTGCAATTCATAACGAATGTACATACAGTGCATCTGGAAAGTATTCACAGCGCCATCACTTTTTCCACATTTTGTTATGTTACAGCCTTATTCCAAAATGGATTAAATACATTTTTTTCCTCAGAATTCTACACACAACACCCCATAATGACAACGTGAAAAAAGTTTACTTGAGGTTTTTGCAAATTTATTAAAAATAAAAAAAATTGAGAAAGCACATGTACATAAGTATTCACAGCCTTTGCCATGAAGCTCAAAATTGAGCTCAGGTGCATCCTGTTTCCCCTGATCATCCTTGAGATGTTTCTGCAGCTTAATTGGAGTCCACCTGTAGTAAATTCAGTTGATTGGACATGATTTGTAAAGGCACACACCGGTCTATATAAGGTCCCACAGTTGACAGTTCATGTCAGAGCACAAACCAAGCATGAAGTAAAAGGAATTGTCTGTAGACCTCCGAGACAGGATTGTCTCGAGGCACAAATCTGGGGAAGGTTACAGAAAAATTTCTGCTGCTTTGAAGGTCCCAATGAGCACAGTGGCCTCCATCATCCATAAGTGGAAGAAGTTCGAAACCACCAGGACTCTTCCTAGAGCTGGCCGGCCATCTAAACTGAGCGATCGAGGGAGAAGGGCCTTAGTCAGGGAGGTGACCAAGAACCCGATGGTCACTCTGTCAGAGCTCCAGAGGTCCTCTGTGGAGAGAGGAGAACCTTGCAGAAGGACAACCATCTCTGCAGCAATCCACCAATCAGGCCTGTATGGTAGAGTGGCCAGACGGAAGCCACTCCTTAGTAAAAGGCACATGGCAGCCCGCCTGGAGTTTGCCAAAAGGCACCTGAAGGACTCTCAGACCATGAGAAAGAAAATTCTCTGGTCTGATGAGGCAAAGATTGAACTCTTTAATGTGAATGCCAGACGTCACATTTGGAGGAAACCAGGCACCGCTCATCACCAGGCCAATACCATCCCTACAGTGAAGCATGGTGGTGGCAGCATCATGCTGTGGGGATGTTTTTCAGCGGCAAGAACTGGGAGACTAGTCAGGATAAAGGGAAAGATGACTGCAGCAATGTACAGAGACATCCTGGATGAAAACCTGCTCCAGAACGCTCTTGACCTCAAACTGGGGCGACGGTTCATCTTTCAGCAGGACAACGACCCTAAGCACACAGCCAAGACATCAAAGTAGTGGCTTCAGGACAACTCTGTGAATGTCCTTGAGTGGCCCAGCCAGAGCCCACACTTGAATCCGATTGAACATCTCTAGAGAGATCTTAAAATGGCTGTGCACCGACGCTTCCCATCCAACCTGATGGAGCTTGAGAGGTGCTGCAAAGAGGAATGGGCGAAACTGGCCAAGGATAGGTGTGCCAAGCTTGTGGCATCATATTCAAACAGACTTGAGGCTGTAATTGCTGCCAAAGGTGCATCAACAAAGTATTGAGCAAAGGCTGTGAATACTTATGTACATGTGATTTCTCAGTTTTTAAATTTTTAATAAATTTGCAAAAACCTCAAGTAAACTTTTTTCATGTTGTCATTATGGGGTGTTGTGTGTAGAATTCTGAGGAAAAAAATGAATTTAATCCATTTTGGAATAAGGCTGTAACATAACAAAATGTGGAAAAAGTGATGCGCTGTGAATACTTTCCGGATGCACTATATGCTATTTCATTTGTCACTACGTATTATAATGTATAATAGCTATAACATAACTGTAAATATGGACTAAAATGCAGTAAAAAGTCAATATGTTTATAAAATAATGAACATTTAAGCAATACAGTAAATCATTAAAAATACGTACATTGTACACTATGGTAGACAAAGAGTTTCGCGTTACAGTACCCAGATGATTTCTTACAAGGCCCGTTATTAGCTGAAAGAGGAGACTCAACCAATAAGAGCGGGATTTTCATTCTCATGGGCTTTGATTGGCTGCTGCTAACGTGGTGTAATCTCGCAAGAACAGCAAGCGTGGGTCCCCAATGCATCTTAGTTCTCTGTGTATCACGAACCTTGCTTGTGGTCCGATTGTTGTGAGCAAACTTTTTGTGAACTTTTAGTTTTGTTTTAGGCCCTACGATGGCTCCCAAGTGTCCTTCTATAGAGCACATTTTCACTAATCACTGATGGGTCTGGAACCTAACTTCAACGATAGGCAGGGTATCACCTGTATATTAATTTTATTTTCTGGGGTCTCACTGAATTTCACAGTGAAATTATTGCCATTTCCATTTTAACACACCTAGGTCAAATTGTTCAATTCACCCTTTGCAGTCATTTGCTGTAATGTGCAATTATATAATAGTTATTCTGAGTTGATATGTTTCTTATATTAAGGATGTCACCATACCAATGCCAGTGAAAATTTACAATACTTGAATGAGATTTCGATTTTTGCTGTAGTTATCAATGGCTTTTTATTAAGGTACCTATATTTATTAAAGTGAGCATTATTTTTTTTTTTTTTTAATACATAAATACTTACAGTAACAACAGATTTTAAAATACCGGCACATCCATCAAGTGGATACCCAGCTATCACTTAAGTAGTTTTTGCATTGATAAATATCAAAATACAAAGCATGGCTTGAATTTTAATTTGTGGCACAGATGAGGATCCCTACAGTGCAACAACAAATGGGTAGTTTATAACCTTGGGGAGGTGGCAGTTTGGATTTCATTGCAGGGTTTAAAAAGAATGATATATCTTGAACTTCTTTCTTCATTTATCTTACCATGTGCACATTCTAAATATATTCTCTGACATTATCGGTCCATTAACTGAGAAATACTGTTTAAAATCCACACTAAATAAAACAATTTAAACATTATTATATATGCACTTCTGAATTAGTGAATTCCAAGATTATTCCAGTAGTACTAGGGTGTTGTACCGTGTTAGCCATTATGAATGTAGAGAAAAGCCAAGCAAAATGACACCTTTTATTGGCTAACTAGAAAGATTACAATATGCAAGCTTTCGAGGCAACTCAGGCCCCTTCTTCAGGCAAGATGTAATCAAGATGTAATTGATTACATCTTGCCTGAAGAAGGGGCCTGAGTTGCCTCGAAAGCTTGCATATTGTAATCTTTCTAGTTAGCCAATAAAAGGTGTCATTTTGCTTGGCTTTTCTCTAAGATTATTCCAGATATTTCCATTTAAACCAACTCTTTAAAGCTGTTTTTGTAATAGTTTTTAAAGTCTGGCTTGTCAGTCAACCAATCAGCTAGGTTTGGAATATTTGCTATTGTGTGTTTAAGTGATTATGCATTTCTGTTAACGCAGCACACATATTATTAGGGAGATGTGCTTTGTCCTTCAAAGCACTGAAGCACTTAATAAATTTTACTTTGGTATTAACACATGGAGCTACTCATGTCACTGCCGGTATAAACAAACCAAATAGGTACTTGATTTGAATTTTGCATTGATGTTTCTTGCTACAACTGCTGTTAGCACTGGCCGTCCTTCCATATCCCACATTCCAACATACTGTATAGATTGGTTAGAAAATGGACAGATGCAACTTGGACTGATGAACATCTGTGGAAGTGCTGATTACAATCAGAGAATGAATGCAAAGCCTCTTCATTTATCAGGCATGTGTAGAACAATAAAAGCAATTCATCTTGTAAACCTTTAATTTACTGTGAAACACCTAGACCTCATTTGATTGGTGATGTTATTTCATTCACAAAGCAAGCACAGATCTGTTTCTGAATTAATTCCATAATGGGATAAAAGTGGAAATAACTCAATCCTGTGCGTTTTAATCCCCCCCAAAGACATAAGCCCTGCTGTATTTCTTTTCAATATGACACAGTGCTGTATCATTACAACAGGGGAGGCATTTTTTTTTATGTTTTTACCATTTTTCTCATGTATTACTGTGCCTTCCAGAGTACATTGTGTACCTGCAGGTGCACAAGTGCAGTACTAGCTTCTTCAACAGTATCAATACTGAAAAAAATCTGGCACCATAGTGTTTTTGGAACTTTAGTACAGAATTAGTACAAAAGTATAATTTTTTGTGACTTCCCTATTAAGCAGTAATGGATATTATCAAAATAGGAACATGACCAATAACTCTTATTTTCATATTAAAATTGTGTTTTAAACACAATTCAAAGGAGAATTACAACAATATGATAGGTAGCAATCTAGATTTCAATCCAAGCTAAAACGCTTTCAAGATAAAAGTACTTTTTTTCTCCCCAAGTTCTTCTAAAAGCCAAATTCCAGACTTTATCACCACTACATTTAATTGGTTTTTGTGTGTACTGACTGTGATTTCTTGCCTTGAGCCAAATGAGGTCTGGGATAAATGTATGGATACCTTATAATAGTGACAAGACACAAAATTACAGCATCAACAGTAGTTACCTCTAAATCTGGTTTTGAGATGGGGTGATTAAACACCATCAGTGACATGAGAACAGGCATTTAACAATGACATTACTTATTAGTAAAGCAATGAATCCCTTTACCCATATTTTTCCACTAACCGTTCCTTGCACCGTGCTGTATGGTTAACTATTTCAGAGACTCCGGTAAGATCAGGGCTCCATCAATAAATTTGCTCACACTCACATTTCAAAGTGAAAAATCTTTGCACAACTGATTTGGCAAAGCACATTTTTGATTAAAGCATGAATACAGGAAGACTTTTAGACAATGGATGTTTTCACTCAACTTTCACAAGATAGTACACTACACTGATCACAGCATTGCGAGTTAATATCCCAGGAGATTTTTAATAATGTTCATTACAAAGACTTGATGGGTGGTGGAATAATAAATATGGATAATTAGTCTGAGTAGCCCTATTTAATGTATTTTGTTGGTGGCAGCTAGTCAGAGATGTCTCCTATTTTAGCTGCTGAAGTTTTCAAAAAATGTAGTACACTACAACCAGGCCTGATTATTAGGAGGTACATAATAAGTTAATTCTGACTGCTGATCATATGAATATTTATTTGGGAACATAAATTAAAATAACAGAAATGTTTCTCAATAAATGTGAAACAAACAACCAACACGACATTGTAGAATGTTTCATAACCTTACACAGTGTCAAAATGGATTATGTTTAATGGAAAAAACACACTTAGGACAGGACTTAGGACAGCAGACAGGTAATGTGAGATAAACTAAATTGAAGTTACGTTTATATGGTGGCTAATAGAAATGAAATATAGAACATCATATATTTGTGTTTTTTAAATAAACACAATAATTAGGGAAAATGCAGCACTGCACGAACACAATTGTTGACCCTCTATATTTTTTCCCCAGGAAAAAATATTTTTGCCCAATGAAAGAAGTTCACAACATGACCATGGGGTGTTTATTGATGCATTTAGTTTGCTTGAAAGTTTAAACACAACAGAACTACTGTAACTGGAAATAGAAACAAATTAACGATTCAACCCCTGAATTGGAACGAAGTAAGTGGAAAGAATGCAAAAACACCTTAATGAGTGCTCGACAGCTTTCTTGTGCATAAGATTTAAAAAAAATAAGGCATTTCTGGCATATACAGCGACAAAGTGGTCTGCCAATAGGCAATGTTATCGACCATCTCAGCCATAATCCCCATGATATTATGGATACTTTTGTCAAAAATTACTCTCTTACTTTGCCATATGTTTACATTTGAAAAGTTTGGAATATGAACTTCAATAACTGTAAGTTTCCAGGTTTGTTTAAACTTCCCAAGCCAGTTTAATATGACATTCAAGAAATTTGCCTTAATGATTCAAGTCAAATTTACTTTTTCTTGCAGGCATTACGGTTTACATAAAAGCATATAAAAATAAAAAGGTTTTTAGTAAACGGTTTACATATTTCACACGACATTCACACATGGTGGCCAAAAACCTATTTTACACACATGTTCACTAATTCTTTCATTGAGGTGTTTCCATCAACTTTCCCCAGCAAGTACAAATGGGTCCATTTTATCAAAATTGTCAGAAAAATGGAAAATAAAAGGGAAGAATTCTTGTGATCCTACAAACCTCTCAAAAATTATTCTGCTAAAAGCCTGCTAAAAATAACTAAAACAATTACTTAACTGCAATTTTAATATATATTACCTTACTCAGTTCTGGCTCTGGTAATACACTTTCAAGTCTTTCAAAATACTCTATAAGTCTCTTTTCTAGGGCGGCTGTAAACAGCTCTCCATACTCCTTTTTCAAGTCGTTCTGGAATAAAATAATAATAATAATATTAAACAGGTTGTAATTATCTGCAGTTGAAAGTCAGTCAAAAATACACAAACAAACAAGAATTTAAACCAACTCCTAGACTGATACTGCCTCATCCTCTCCATAGGGGTGCTTTCTCCTTCCGCCATGTCACTTACCATAAAAAATCTGTGAGTGCAGGTCAGTTTGCAGAGTTTACCACTACCTCCACTTTTTTGACTTACCAGAATGTATCAACTCATAAGCTTTCAATCAAGCCTAAGACCAAGGCACTAGCCACAGAAGGACAGATCTTAGCATTTTAGATAAATTAGATTAGATAGATCTGGTGGTTTGAACACACATTAGAATAACTAAAAAGGGAAGAAAATTATAAAGAAAGAAAACTTCTAACTTGGCTGTCACAGTGAGGCATTATGCGGACATTTTGCTGTTGGTATAAAAAAGCCCCAGTAGTGCTTCTTGACACATTTCTTCTGAATAAATCGCTGACTGAAAGTTCTCACTGTCAGTGTACCAGAGAGTGGAGGAGGGATACAATAATTAATTGATGTAATCGAATAAGCTACTAAAAAGTTTAATCAAATTCTATTTTCTTAATCGACCAGATGTCCCTGTCCCTTCCTTACATGCACACCAGTATGCTAGGACTCTCTATACTTTTAAGTAGGCAGCAGCTGCACCATATTCAGCAGAAGAAAGTTCCTCCAAATACTGGGCAAAATTCTCCTATGTGTGGTGTATTTCACTTAAAAGTCAGGGAAAATGGTTGTTCACTGTGCAAAAAACAGACGGAAGTATAGAACAGAAAAAGCCAACAATACCATAAGTAACTCACTTGCACTTAACTTTCCGACAATAGTTCTTTTGTGCTGTGAAGCTCTTATAAATAATAAACGTTTAAACATGATGATGGAGGTAACAAGTAAAGGGAATATAAAAATTGCTTGTTGTGCAGTCATTTCCCCTTCAGAACAAAGTGTGAAGCTATGCCAAAGTCAGCTCCGTAAAAAAATCTCTTTAAGAGCTAAGTTTCCTTTCTCCTGCAATATGATTTCAGTTGGTATCATGTATATAATACAAAACATTATTAAGCCACTATATGCCAAATATAACCTTGCAGCTATATTCACAACGTCTAGGAATAACAGCTATTTCAATTTAAGATGGATTATAAAAAAATGTGAAATGAGTCTTGGAGTGGATTCAATATACAGTGAGGAACATAAGTATTTGAACACCCTGCAATTTTGCAAGTTTTCCCACTTAGAAATCATGGAGGGGTCTGAAATTCACATTGTAGGTGCATTCCCACTGTGAGAGACAGAATGTAAAAAAAAAATCAGGAAATCACATTGTATGATTTGTACAGAATTTATTTGTATTGCACTGCTGCACATAAGTATTTGAACACCTGGTAATCAGCAAGAATTCTGGCTCTCAAAGACCTGTTACTCTGCCTTTAAGAAGTCCACCTCTACTCCACTTAGTAATCTTAATTAGTAGCACCTGTCTGAGCTCTTTAAAGACACCTGTCCACCCCACAGTCAGTCAGACTCCACCTACTACCATGGGCAAGACCACAGAGCTGTCAAAAGACACCAGACAAAATTGTGGACCTCCACAAGGCTGGAAAGGGCTACGGGGCAATAGCCAAGCAGCTTGGTGAAAATCGATCAACTGTTGGAGCAATTGTCAGAAAATGGAAGAGACTAAAGACGACTGTCAGTCTCCCTCAGACTGGGGTTCCATGCAAGATCTCACCTCATGGGGTATCACAGATGATACGAAAGGTGAGGAATCAGCCCAGAACTACACATGTGGAGCTGGTCAATGACATGAAGAGAGCTGGGACCACAGTTTCAAAGGTCACTGTCGGTAGAACACTATGCCATCATGGTTTCAAATCACGCATTGCACGTAAGGTTCCTCTGCTCAAGTCATCACATGTCCAAGCCCATCTGAAGTTTGCCAATGACCATCTGGATGATCCAGAGGAGGCATGGGAGAAAGTCATGTGGTCAGATGAGACCAAAATAGAACTTTTTGGTCTAAACTTCACTCGCCGTGTTTGGAGGAAAAAGATGTAGGAGTTGCATCCCAAGAACACCATCCCTACTGTGAAGCATGGGGGTGGAAACAACATGCTTTGGGGGTGCTTTTCTGCGAAGGGGACAGGACGACTGCACTGTATTAAGGAGAGGATGAATGGGGCCATGTATTGTGAGATTTTGAGCAACAACCTCCTTCCCTCAGTCAGAGCACTGAAGATGGGTCGTGGCTGGGTCTTCCAACATGACAATGACCCGAAGCACACAGCCAGGATAACCAAGGAGTGGCTCCGTAAGAAGCATATCAAGGTTCTGGAGTGGCCTAGCCAGTCTCCAGACCTAAATCCAATCAAAAATCTTTGGAGGGAGCTGAAACTCCATGTTTCTCAGCGCCAGCCCCGGAACCTGACAGATCTAGAGGAGATCTGTGTGGAGGTGTGGGCCAAAATCCCTGTTGCAGTGTATGCAAACCTGGTCAAGAACTACAGGAAATGTTTGACCTCTGTAATTGCAAACAAAGGCTTCTGTACCAAATATTAACACTGATTTTCTCAGGTGTTCAAATACTTATGTGCAGCAGTGCAATACAAATAAATTCTGTACAAATCATACAATGTGATTCCCTGAATTTTTTATTACATTCTGTCTCTCACAGTGGGAATGCACCTACAATATGAATTTCAGACCCCTCCATGATTTCTAAGTGGGAAAACTTGCAAAATCGCAGGGTGTTCAAATACTTATGTTCCTCACTGTAACAATGAGGTTGAAAAGAATCAAAAACTAATTATTTGGACTTGTTTCAAGTTGGACTGCTAACATACATTTATATTGAGTCCATTATTAATCAAAAAAAAAAAAAAAACGTTACATTTATGCTTTTTTATTTAAACTAGGGGGCTTCGCTCGCCAATCCCCCCCCCACGCTACGCATCAGCCACTTCCCGTCCTTGCCAGTCACATTGTGAAGAGGGGGGCTGAACGCACCCCAAGGAGACACGGTTGCTTCTCCAAAACCCCCTCTTAAACGGTGATACAATGGGAAACAAAAACAGTTTTTTTTTATCTCCTCTTTGCTCGATCAGCTGCTGGTTTGCTGCTACTGCCGTGCCGCGTGATCTACATCTTGTGTGGCATTTCGAACATTTATAAGCCTGTACAGCAGCTGTCCTTTTGTCTCACTGCCTTGTCTCTTTTCTCCCCCAGACATCCTCTGCTCCTGTTGGGAGTCCTGCTCCAGAGGTGCACCCCTATGAAGAGGAAGATTTTCTATTCTTTAATTGAGAAACGGAACTGTCCCCTCCTGGCAACACAAATTAGATGATCTACAAGTCTCCGATTTAAAGTTTAAATCTGAACAATATATATGATCTCTTTTCACCGAGTAATAATTTCTGTTTACTTGCGCTAATGTGATCTTTACTATCATTTTTTTGAGACTTTCAAATTTTCCTACTTCCATCATCTCTAACCTGCTCTGCATGTATATCGCGCCAACGTTTTTGAATTCTTTACGACGTTCTACTTTGTCATCTACTCTTTGTCTTTTTCTGGCCCCGGGCGTGGTTAAATCCCTTGGCACAAAGTCTCGTGTCTCAGGACGTGAAAGTGTCTTTCTGAGAAAGTCACGTCTCGTCTCTCTGAACAGGTCTCGTCTCATCCCAAGATATTTTTATATAATAGAGAGATATTTCATGACTAATACAGTTGTCTTATTGTCTTCTTGGAGTTATTCTAGTTGTGTTTTTAATCATGATATCTTCAAATTTTATATGTAAAATTATTCATTTTTTTAAAAATAGCACAAATTCATATGACTACTTAAATTATTTGGACAAAGTCATTAGATTAACTGATTAATCAATAAAATAGTCAATAGTCTAATCATTTACAAAATAATCATTTGTAGCACCCATATAACATGGTAGCAAATCATCTTCCCTTCAGTCTCATTGTTAAATTCAGTAACAAAAAAAGTCCTCCTTCATAAATTATACATATACATACACACACACACATTTTCAATTATTATTTTTCAATATAGTCCCCTGATACAACAGTTTACTTTAATTCACAATAATTCACTTTTCCTGCAATGACTTTAACCCCTTTGAAAAAAAAAATCTTCTGTTTGACCTGCAAACCAGGGCGTCACAGTAGCCTTGACATCTTCATCACTTGATCCCGCTGTCCACAGAGAGATTTCTTCAAAACTCGGAACAGGAAATAATCCGAGGGTGCCAGGTCAGGACTGTAGGATGGATGATTCAGCTGCTAGAACCCACAATCTCAGATGGCAGCCTGTGATTGACGTGACATGTGAACCAGCGCATTGCTGTGAAGAAGCTTACTTGATTCGTATGAGGACTCTCCTGACAATCTGTCTCTTGGAATATCAGACTTGCACTGAGCCACAACTGTGCATGAGTAACCTTCAGACATGTCACAACATGCCTAGATTTGTTTCAACATGCTTGGTACTTTCTTTCATACTCGGGTAGATAAATTATTGAAGACCCCTCGTGTGTGTGTATATTATATATATATATATATATATATATTATATATATATATATATATATATATATATAAATATATATAAATATATATATATACACACACACAGTATATACAGTGGCAAACGGCCGGGACCCCCTTTGACACTGGGACCGGGGGAGCAGCCATAGGACGCACACTACGTTCCCCTGGAACGCGTGGTGGCAGCCCTCCTGGGTTACATCGGGGCCACAGGTGTGGGACTTCTGGGCTCAGCCCTGTTGGGCTCCGTAGCCACCACAGTATATATACAGTTGTGCTTGAAAGTTTGTGAACCCTTTAGAATCTATATATGTAATTCACTAAGCCGGGAGACAAGTAGCCACCCATTGAAAGCACGCCGGAAGGGGCGTGAATTCACTAAGCCACCGACAAGTAAGACGCCCAAGACCATTGGATACAACGACAACTCGCAGAGCCACGCCCACCAACTCGGCCGCGACAAGTCTGAAAAAACTCGGAAGCGACAAGTCTGAAAAAACGACATCATTTATGTTCGGCTGGGCTACAGTACACACGCACCTCTGAGCCACGTTGACTTTTCGGTTACGAGGCACCACCGTGTGCACCATAGCAAACTGTTTTACACGCTACACACAGCAATTCGTATCCGCGACAAACATGCGTTTTCGGTTACGAGGCACGACCGCGTGCACCATAGCAAACTGTTTTACACGCTACATACAGCAGTTCCTGCAGGAACACGGAAGACGTTTCCCCGCACACCAACACGCGTCTACCCTCGCTCTCTAGGCATTCACACTGCCTGCTCATGTGCCCGGACGCAAAAACTCACCGACCACCCAGTTAGTCCCTTTCGTCTGTGCTAGGAGTCCACATGCACCTCCGAGCCACGTTCACTTTTCATTATTCTTTTCGGTTTCAACACCCGACCGCGTCCACCATCAAAAGCCATGGGAAAGGAACAACGAAGCCCCGCCCAGAAACTCTACCCCCTCCTCCCACGTGATCAGGAACGCACCTCAGAGCACTGCCCGCCACCTTGAACAGCTCATCAAACACATACTTACTCGCTTTGGTCTGTCCTGCTGTCCAAATCCAGCTGTGAGCCACGTTGACTGTTCTTTTGCCCTCCATGGCTACCACTTCAAATGTATTTCATGTAGACAACACTTCTTTCAATGTTATACAAATTCCTGCATCAGGTAACTGTTTGTTTCTATCAGTCGGGTTTTTTTGGAAAAATGTCATTGACGAGACTGTTGCTCTCAAACTTCGCAAAATTGCTGTTGACTTTGTTTGCCAACATTGGGGTAACTTCAGCGACGTGGTGTCCGTTGTTAGTCACAGAGGCATTGTTATACAGTCTGCTCAACAATACGCTGACTACATGACTACGTCCGGAGTCTATGGTGGTGAGGCAGAAATTGTGGCAATGTCCCAAATCCTTCCAGCTACTATCAGCATTTACTTCCAAGAACGTCCTCATGCCTCTCCTCGAGTTTACAATCCGGCCCAACGTCTCTCCATATCCCTGCTCTTTAGCGGTCCTTTGGATCATGGGCATTACGAGGTTCTCATGCCTCTCAAATACCCACGTGATAACCTTCTGGTGACTTCTTTTGACGCTGTCGGTATGTGCACACAGGGTGCACACCCACTTGCTCGCCACACTAACGTGATGTCACCTGCCCACTCTCCTCTTCCTGAAAAACATTTAAAGACACACTCCCCTGAACACACGAATTCCACACAGGACTTTCAATGCACCTTTTGTTCTAAAAGCTTCCGAGTGCAGAGATATTTGAACGCACATTTAAAAAAACACAACACTAAACGAATTATTCAATGTGAACATTGCCAACAATGCTTCAAAACAACTCGCGCTCTCAACAAACACTTACAAACTCATTCCACTCTCACCTTCAATTGCACATTTTGTAATGAAGACTTCACAGGTGAGATGGATCTCCACAACCATATGCAGATCCATTCAACAGAAAGATTTGTATGCAAAATTTGCAACAAACACTTTCACGCACGCAGATACCTTACTAACCATCTCAAAACACATTCCCTGATGAATTCTTTTCAGTGTCAACACTGCTCCAAAACCTTCATGCACCAGAAATCTCTCAAAGCACATTTAAACACCCACTCCACTGAACAAACGCATTCCAAACAGATCTTTCAATGCACGATTTGTTCAAAAACGTTCCGAGTGCAGAGATATCTCAACATGCATTTAAAAACACACTCCACTGAATGAATTATGCAATGTGAAGATCGCCAGAAATGCTTCAACACAACTCATTCCAATTCCCTTCAGTGTCAACTAAATCGTTCATGCACAAACATCGCATTCAGTTTTCTGCAGCTTTTCAAGAAGATACCGCCATTCACGTCCAAGAACATAACATTGGCCTACCTACCGCGCTTCTTGAGCTTCTTGCAATGCTCTTCATTGGCCAGCAGAGGTCAACAAATCCGGACATTACACTAAGTGTTGTCATGCCGGCAAGGTGTCTTTGCCACCGCTATCCAAACCCCCTCTTTTTTTAGAAGACCTCTTGACTGTCAGGAACCCGCTGTCCCGAAATTACTGTGATCATATCAGGGAATACAACTCTGCTTTAGCTTTCGCGTCAATGGGCGCACACATCGCTCAACCATCTGGACAAGGACCGTATGCTTTCAGAATCCACGGTCAAATTTATCACCAGGTCTCTCCTTTATATACCAATCCTGACACGTCACCACAATACGGTCAGCTATATATCTTCGATTCTGCTGAGGCTACCAGTCAACGTTTGCAAAAGGAATGTAATAGTGGTTGCAGTGAAATTTTGTTGCTTCAACTAGACAACATGATACGACAGGTTAATCCCTTCGCAAAATCTTACATGCAAATGCATGACATTATCACTCACGGTAACCCTGTTACTGCTGTACGAATGGTGTTCATGGAAAATCCAGGGCTGGATATGAGAAGGTATAACGCCCCATCCTGTCAAACTGATGTTGCTGCTATCTTTGTAGGTAAAAGATGGGGAACCTCCTGCACAACGCGACATTTGCATATATCCAAGGGGAGATGCTTGCAAGCATATCTCTGTTCTCAATATGAACTGTGACCCCATGGTTTATCCACTGCTATTCCCTTACGGAGATCCAGGCTGGCATATACAATCGACCCATGTTGAGGAAAAGCGAACCGCGAAAAGAATGCGAGTCACACAGCTCCAATTTTATGCTTTCAGGCTTGCCATGAGATCTTCATTTAGTGTCTTGCATTCCAGTGGCAAACTCTTCCAGCAATACATCGTCGACGCATACGTCAGAACAGAAGGCACACGTCTACATTATCTTCGCTCACATCAACAAGATTTGCGTATAGAGCAATACAGGGGACTTGTGGATGCTGTCACTGCGAAAGCACATCACCATGACCTCCGCCCTGGACAATTGATCATTCTTCCCTCTACCTTTCAAGGCAGTCCAAGGTACATGCAACAGAACTACCAAGACGCGATGGCAATTGTAAGCAAATGTGGAAAGCCTGACTTATTCTTAACCTTCACCTGCAATACTGCTTGGCTGGAAATCTGCAACGCCATTTCCCATCATGAGCAAATAGAACACAGACCTGACATTGTTGCTCGCGTCTTTCATATAAAACTGCGACATTTTCTAACAGATTTTCTGGAAAAGAATATTTTCGGCAATGTTCTCGCTTACATGTTTGTCACTGAATTCCAAAAACGAGGATTGCCTCATTGCCATATGTTACTTACACTTGACTCACAATCCAAAATAAGGACCAAGGATGATATAGACAAATATGTGTGTACTGGGCTTCCAAATCCTGAAATACACCCTCGACTTTTCTAAATTGTCACTAAATGCATGGTGCATGGTCCGTGTGGCACGCTCAACGCCAAATCACCTTGCATGAAGGACGGCGCCTGTACCAAAAATTTCCCGAAAGACTTCAACTCGGAGACTCAAGAAAATACACAAGGATACCCTATATACCGCCGAAGACCAGGCAGAACTGCCGTTGTTGGCAAATACGATATCGACAACCGTTGGATAGTTCCTTACAATCCGTGGCTTTCTCAGAAATTCAATGCTCATATTAACGTTGAAGTTTGCGCGTCCATTAAATGTATCAAGTATCTTTATAAGTATGTGTACAAAGGACACGACGCTGCATCAATTGCACTTCGCAGGGAGCCAGCTGATGATGTTATTCAACATGACGAAATACAGACTTTCCTTGACAGTAGGTATGTTAGTGCTCCTGAGGCTATGTGGCGTTTAAATGAGTACAGCCTATCAGAAAAATCTCACGTCATTACCCGACTACCAGTTCATTTGCCGGAACAACAACTCATCTTCTTTCATGAGGGTCATGAGGAACAAGCGCTCCAAAGACACGCCCACAAAAACACTATGCTGTTAGCATGGTTTGAACTCAACAAAACAGATCCTGAAGCTGTTGACTTACATTACACTGATGTTCCGCAACATTACACGTTTCAAAAATCCTCTGGAAAATGGAAAAAGAGAATCAGAGGAGGCACAAAAGTGATCGGTAGAATGCCTGTTGTTGCCATTAACGACACCGAACGTTATTACCTCAGACTTCTCCTTACCCGTTGCGTGGGGATCACAAGTTTTCAACATCTACGAACAGTCAATGGTATCGAATGTGACACTTTCAAAGAAGCTTGCCAAGAATTAGGTCTTCTTAAAGACGACAAGATATGGCATGATACTCCTTCAGAGGCATCCCAGATACGAATGCCATGATTCTTGCGAGAAATGTTCGTTTTCATCTGTGTCTTCGGTGAACCACACAACATTCCACACCTTTGGGACACTCAAACTCTCCCTTTCCGAGGACTTTCTCACAAAATATTCCACAACTACCGCTTGCATGTATGCTCTCGCTGACATTAATGACATGCTGCAACCACATGGCTTCAACCTGCACAAATTACACCTACCCCCCACTGACATTCCTCCAATGTGTCATTCATCTCCCATCTTCGACGCTCAGGCTGAACACTCACACGCTATGGAACACTACGACAAACTCAACACAGAACAGAAACACGCTGTTGATACTGTTTTACATGCTGCATATAACAATTCCCATCCCCGATGCTTCTTCTTGGATGGTCCTGCAGGAACAGGGAAAACCTTTGTGTACAAAACCCTGATTCATACCATCAGAGCTAGGGGAGACATTCCTACAACCGTAGCGTCTACAGGAATAGCTGCAACATTATTACCGGGTGGACGAACTGCCCATTCTGTTTTTAAAATACCGTTGAAGCTCAATAGTACTTCCACATGCAACATCAAACCTTCTTCACCACAAGCTCAACATCTTCTACAATCCAAAGTTATTATATGGGACGAGGCGCCAATGACACACGCATACGCATTCCAGGCAGTTGACAGTTATTACGTGACCTCACTGGTGACACGCAGCCTTTTGGAGGCAAAACAATACTATTGGGTGGAGATTTCCGACAAATTCTCCCCGTTATTATGCGTGGCTCCCGCGCCCTTACTGTCGCCAGTTGCATTAACAAGCACCCTTTGTGGCATCACATGCATGTTCTTACACTGACAACAAATATGAGAGCTCTTCCTGAAGAACAACATTTCGCACAATGGCTCCTTGAAGTTGGGGATGGGATAAACGGAACACCTGTGACACTGCCTTCACATTGTTTTCCTTTAATTTCTGATCCCGTTCAACAACTGTATGGCGACATCGACTTCTCAACTGTCACTCTGGAACAACTCAGCACGCGAGCTATATTAAGCGTCACCAACGAAGACTCGCTATTCCTTAATGAACAAGTGCTAAAATTTATCCCTAACAATGAGGTGACTTTCACGAGCGTGGACTGCATCGTCACAGATGATCCTGCAGATCAACTTTCATTCCCCGAGGAATTTCTTAATAGTCTTACTCCTACTGGCATGCCTCCACATAAACTCAAAATTAAAGATGGATCCGTCATCATGCTTCTCAGAAACCTCCTGCCTGCAAAAGGTCTTTGTAATGGCACTAGACTGTCTGTTAGCGCCATTCATCGCAATGTACTGGAGTGTAAAACTATCACATCTGTAACCTCACAAACTGTCCTTACTCCCTGGATATGCCTGACCCCGTCAGATTCAAATTTGCCTTTTACTTTTACCCGAAGACAATTTCCTGTTCGATTGGCATTTGCGATGACAATTAATAAGGCACAGGGACAAACTTTCAAAAAGATATGCCTATATCTGCCAAAACCAGTCTTCACTCACGGACAATTATATGTTGCTCTCTCCAGAGTTCCATCTTTTCATTCACTTTCTGTTGTATCCTCAAACCCTCCCTTTTTAGACAACTGTGTCTTTCCAGAAGTGTTCAAGCATCAATAAACAATTATGCGGCGTTTGTTATGCCGTGGGTTCACTATTGTGCTGTATTTTGCTCTCTCCAGAGTTCCGTCTTTTCATTCACTTACTGTTGTATTCTCAGACCAACCCATTTTAGACAACTGTGTCTTTCCGGAAGTGTTTAGCATTCAATAAATAATTATGCATGAGATTGAGCATTGACAGGTCTGTGATGCCCTTGGATGTCCCATACTGCACGCACACTACACTGAATGGATCAACCGGGGCTTGCATTTGTTCCCCATGAACGAGGAATTCCCAGGAAGTGCTGTTCATACGCTCGCACTGATTACGTCCCTACCCTTTGTACACCCCAGCCCCATTCGCTACTATCATGGTCAGGTGACACAAAACACGGCATCAATCCAGCTGTAAGCCGTGTTGACTGTTCATTTGCCTTCAATGGCCACCGCTTCAAATGTATTTCATGGAAACAACACTTCTTTCAATGTTATACAGATTCCTGCATCAAGTAACTGCACGCGTGATACACTGAATGGATCAACGTGTGTCTACCAGGCGCAGAAAGGTATATGTAAGCCGTTGAACCCCATTCGTGCTGCAAACCGGGGAATTACCAGTAACTGCGAGTCATACGCTCGCACTGATTACGTCTCTGCCCTTTGTACACACCCCCCTCCCACCCCCCGCTACTACCGTGGTCGGGTAACTTGGTGGATTATATATAGAAAAGCAGCCAAAACCGCAAAGAACAATGAAAAGTCTACGTGACTCACAGGTGCATGTGGACTGTGCCCGAGCGCCGTCCACCCCCATCCCTCGGTCTGGGAGGAGAAGGCGCGATGGTGGTCCGCCAGTTTTCAGTCACGGACAATTATGTGTTGGTTCGTTCCGTTCATTGTTACAATGTTACTTTTCTTGGTGATTTATTACATTACCCATTTTTCAAATGTTAATTTTCTCCCTGTGCTTAAAAATCATTAAAAAAACGGCCTGAGTATGTGACGTATGGTACGCCGCGGTTTGGCTAGTTTTCTATATTTCTGCATAAATATGACCTAAAACATCATCAGATTTTCACTCAAGTCCTAAAAGTAGATAAAGAGAAACCAGTTAAACAAATGAGACAAAAATATTATACTTGGTCATCGAATATTACAGATTTGTGAGTGGCAAAAGTATGTGAACCTTTGCTTTCAGTATCTGGTGTGACCCCCCTTTGCAGCAATAACTGCAACTAAACGTTTCCGGTAACTGTTGATCAGTGCTGCACACCGGGTTGGAGGAATTTTAGCCCATTCCTCCGTACAGAACAGCTTCAACTCTGGGATGTTGGTGGGTTTCCTCACATTAACTGCTTGCTTCAGGTCCTTCCACAACATTTTGATTGGATTAAGGTCAGGACTTTGACTTGGCCATTCCAAAACATTAACTTTATCCTTCTTTAACCATTCTTTGTTAGAACAACTTGTATGCTTAGGGTCGTTGTCTTGCTGCATGACCCACCTTCCCTTGAGATTCAGTTCATGGACAGATGTCCTGACATTTTCCTTTAGAATTCTCCGATATAATTCAGAATTCATTGTTCCATCAATGAAGGCAAGCCGTCCTGGCCCAGATGCAGCAAAACAGGCCCAAACCATGATAATACCACCACCATGTTTCACAGATGGGATAAGGTTCTTATGCTGGAATGCAGTGTTCTCCTTTCTCCAAACATAACGCTTTTCATTTAAACCAAAAAGTTCTATTTTGGTCTCATCCGTCCACAAAACATTCTTCCAATAGACTTCTGGTTTGTCCATGTGATCTTTAGCAAACTGCAGACGAGCAGCAATGTTTTTTTTGAAGAGCAGTGGCTTTCTTCTTGCAACCCTGCCATGCACACCATTGTTGTTCAGTGTTCTCCTGATGGTGGACTCATGAACATGAACATTAGCCAATGTGACAGAGGCCTTCAGTTGCTTATAAGTTACCTTGTGGTCCTTTGTGACCTCGCAGACTATTACACACCTTGCTCTTGGAGTGATCTTTGTTGGTCGACTACTCCTGGGGAGGGTAACAATGGTCTTGAATTTCCTCCATTTGTACACAGTCTGTCTGACTGTGGATTGGTGGAGTGCAAACTCTATTTAGAGATGGTTTTGTAACCTTTTCCAGCCTGATGAGCACCAACAACTCTTTTTCTGAGGTCCTCAGAAATCTCCTTTGTTCGTGCCATGATACACTTCTACAAACGTGTTGTGAAGAGCAGACTGATAGATCCCTGCTCTTTAAATAACACAGGGTGCCCACTCACACCTGATTGTCATCCCATTGATTGAAAACACCGGACTCTTAATTTCACCTTCAAACTAACTGTGAATCCTAGAGGTTCACATACTTTTGCCACTCACAAAAATGTAATATTCGATCATTTTCCTCAATAAATAAATGACCAAGTATAATATTTTTGTCTCATTTGTTTAACACAAACTTTCAAGCACAACTGTATTATATATATATATATATATATATATATATATATATATATATATATATATATATATATATATATATATATATATATATATATATATATATATATATATATATAGTAAGAGCCAATTTTAGAAAGTTAAAGTTTTGAGTTAAACTCATATTAATGTTTGCTTTATTTGAATAGAATATAATTTCTTCTATAGTTATAGACAATGGTATAGTCTTTTTCCCCCTATAAGCTAGTAAGAGATAGAATCTTCTTGCTATAACTGAGAAACAGTGTGATATTAGGTTTTATTGTTGTTTAGAACAGGTTCCAGTAAAGAGGGTCTTGATAAACCCATTTTAAGTTAGAAATGGGATAAGCACACAGTTTTCTGACCTCTTTGAAATGGTTCAGAAACGTTTTGAAATGGTTCAGAAACGTTTTGAAATGGTTCAGAAATTATAAGTGACTATTAACGATTTAAGATGTAACAAGATTAAGCTTAGAACTAATTTTTTCTTATTAGAATTTTTCCTTTTTTTTGCTATTTTAATTTTCTTTTTTGTGTGAACTGTTTTACTTTGAAACTTAACTAAACTTTTAAAAACGAAGATATTTTGTCTGTGGAATCATTTCTGCGCATCAGGCCTTTGCTGAATGCCACTTTTTGAGTTAGAGCTGCAGAATTTTAGAAACTTTGGGAAAACGCAGCTACATATACATATATACAGTGTGTGTGTGTGTATATATATATACACACACACACACACACACACACACACACACAGTATATATATGATATATTATTATTACAGTAATCCCTCGCTACTTCGCGGTTCACTTTTCGCGGATTCACGACTTCGCGGGTTTTTAAATACAAGTGATTGCCCGCCTATCGCGGAAGTTATGTTCCAGACCCATCAGCAACAGGAGAAAATCCACGATATAGAAAGACCATATAAATAAACATTTTTATAGTTTAACCCTTAAAATACCCATCCCACATGCTTTAAACACATGTAAACTTATAAAACACACTTTGTTAACACATATGATATGTGGATGTAGGGCTAAGGATATGAGTAACATCTCACTATTATAAAACATTTTAACTTCACGCAAGACAAGACAGTGAGACAGGAAAATTGGTGATGTACAGGCTTTTAAATTATTGACAGGCAGAGCGACAACCAGCACAAAGCCAGCACGAAGTCCACTTCTCCTTAGCGTTCATTCAGCTCCCCACCCCCTTGACAATGCGAACTGCGCCTCCAGGGAGGGGGGTTTGAGCGAACGTGCGTTCAGCCCTCACAAAACCACACACTCCTCCTCCTTCTGAACGCGCAGAGCGACAAGCAGGCATTTTGGCAGAAGCAGCACAAAGTCCATTTCTGCTCAACGTGAGTTCAGCTGCCCCCCTTCACAAAGCGAGTGCAGACACATTGACGTCTGATCGCTGCGTGCAGTGTGCAATGTTGGTCTGCGGTGTTTAAGAATGTAGAAAGTGTTTAAGAACATAGGAAGTGTTTATAAGAGTGTGGGAAAGGTTAACAAGAGAGTGAGAAAGGTTTACAAGAGTGTGGGAAGGGTTTATAAAGCCTTAAAATATGTATAAATAATAAAATAAATATAGGTCGCTACTTCGCGGATTTTCACCTATCGCGGGGGGCTCTGGAACGTAACCCCCGCGATAGGTGAGGGATTACTGTATATATATAAAAATAAAAATCCTGCATTGCTTTGTCATGTATTTTTGAATAATCTTTTTGTTGCTGTTTTTTGTGAAAGGTAATCAATAAAACAGAATTATTACTAGGAATATCTCAGTAGTACTAACTAGTACTAACTATATGGCTAAAACTGACCTTAAGAACTTATACTTGGAATCAGTTGCAATATATGGCTTTTTCCAAATATTTGACAAGAAGTCTGCCTAAGATAGGTCAGGTATAAAATACAGCATGTGGCAGGATTAAGAGGTGGCTAACAAACAAATCACTGTGCATGAAAAAAGATGTAAAAAAATGCAAAATGATAAAAAGCATTGATTAAAAGAAAAAAATGGTCACCTACAAAGATAATCTTAATGTGCTCTCTGCAAAAAAGTGCAAGACACAAGCTTGTGCCCAAGACTGTAATGGAGATGACCAGAGCACCACTTGTGAAAATCTTCCTTGTTATACATGTACATATCACCCTTTAATATGAGATTCAGTTTGCAGCGATCCTCTTATGTACTTGTTCAGGACATTGAAACATATGGATCTGGACTTAGGATATAAACCAGATATATGTGAAAACACAGTCTTGATTTCATCTCGTAATGATAAAATAAATGGCAACAGAATAAAAATGATCAAGATGCCATATAGAAGAAATTACAGCAATCCCCTTGTTAATGTTAATTTATCTACATTGTTTAATGAAAGAGAGTTGGAAGAGTTTAATTTATATCATCACAGACAGAAACAGCCCTGCCCTGATGTGCAACTACCTGTATAAATAATACCATACCTCAAACATTATTTTTTTTGTGTGTTTGTCACAAGGCAGTAGCAAAATAACATTCAATTAACAAAAGCAACACGATATGCTCATATATAATAGTGTTTTGCCACAGATTTATATTCAACAGGCTTTGTGTTTATTTTAATATTTTTAACTGGGTCAAGAATTTGGATTAGGCTTATTTTTTATTTAATACCGTTATGTTAACAAAAAGACACACTAATTGGTAGTGTTATCTAAATATTATTTAATTCAGAGGACTCGAGTTTCAGCACAGGATTGCAAGCAATCCATATTTGACCTTAAAATCCCACACCGTTTTATTTAACAAGTCAGTAAAGTGACACTGCTCTTTAACTACAAAATTTCAAGTAAAAGCCTATTGTTACTGCCATTGTTATCCAGCCATATTGGCAAACTAATGCAGAATAATACACTTTAAGGAACAGATAATAATGTTAATCATTAATTAAATGCATGTAACATTTCATGCTATTGTACAGTAATATTAATCAATAACAGAAAGCTCTTCTTTCAGAAACAGTCTCCAATGATGGGTAACCTTTCATCCTTCCTTAAAAAAATAAATACAGGAATAAGATGAACCTAGACCAACAAACTCTAACACACATTGTCCTTTAGCTAACTCAAAACTGCCACCAAGCTCTCACTTTCTCGGTTCCCACCTCTCTTTTCTCACATTCACTCTCCCACACAAAAACATATATACAGAAATCAAGCCCTTTGGTCCTACCACTGAGTCTCTGTCTCAAACTTTCATTAAAACCATAAACAACCTACCATCCTGCCATGAGGCTACTTTAAATTTCTTTCCCGAGTCACTTTCAGCCAAGTCCCAGATCAATGGCACTCTTTTTTTCAGGCAACAGATGAACTAGGTTAGACATTCTTCCAAGAACTTATTTTGTCCCTATCACATAAGCCTTCAGCTGCTCTTAAAGACTTAAATCTCTCAGGAAGCCTTTATGTTTCCCTTTCTCTGAAATCCTAATACTAAATGGTGGTCATTGTCAAATATGGTGCTTTAGAAATTAGATTTGCAGGGGATCCAATGGAAAATAAAGAATGGCATTATGGAAGATATCTCGGCAGATTGAGGAGAGGTTTTGACCGAGGTAACAGATGGCCACAGACCTAGACTATGCCAGACTGCGTGATCCACTATGTGGGCATATAAAAAAATTCATATAATGCTTTCTGGCTGACAGTCGGTGGTACATGGTTGGTAACCGGGGACAGGTTTCACATGAAAGGAGAGGACACAGAAGTCTAGTCTAGAATTAGGTTCTTGCAGAGTAATTAAAAGCCAGGAGCTATTCTAAAGTTGAGGTCAAGATGGAATGGCAGGAAGCCAATCCTCTCTTGTCCAAATGCTATGAGGAAACACACTGTTTTATAAGCACAGAACCATGTTGACAGTTTTAAAGTAATGGGCATTTGGGAAGTTGCCCAAGAGACTTATAAAGACTCAGTGGTACTGGAACACTGCTGCCACTAGAGCAAGTGTTTGCTCGTAGTTCATGTAGTCAAAGAAATGACATCCCTAACTGAATAAATGTTTTCAGAGCATAGCTGGCTTTAACCCTGGAAGTAGCTTTAAAGAAATTTCACATCAGACTGTACAGCAGAGAAGAGAACTCGAAGTGAGGGCTCATGCAGAAAAGTTTTGTGTATATGTGTGCATAGAATCAAGTGAGAACAGATGACCAGGAGGTGGTGACATTCTTCCTTTAACAAGTGGAAGCATATCAGCACAATTAGTACTTTAGTACACTACACATTACTACACGTTGTGTGGCATCTTATGTGTAGCACTGTGTTTTATGTGCTACTGCATATTTTTTTGTCTTATATTTTAAAAATGAAGTATTTGTAAATGTGATCAGTGAAGAGTTGAAACAGAATGCACCTTACAAGAAAAGAAAAAGGGTAAAGGTTGTTCTCACACCAAAAGGAAAACAAGATATGAAATTCAACGTTTTCTCTGTGTAGCCTGCATCAGTCTTGGTTGAAGGCTCTTGCCTTCTTTTCCTCTTGGTGAGGGAACAACCTGTACCTTTATCTATAAATCAGTACAATGCATGTTGAAAGAATAACATGAGTGGATTTTAAAAAGGAAGCAATTGTCATTGTTGGAAAAACACATATCAGAGAGTATCTGTAATTTTATCATCTACCTCTTACCTGAATGTATTGTTGGCGGAAATTCTCATCGTGAAGCATTTTCAAAATCAGCATACGGAACTGTTGATGACATGGCTTCACTTTCTGCACATCTCTTTTTGTCTAGATATAAGTTGAAAATGAGTTAGAATTAAATATTTTAATAAAATTGAAATTATTCTTAGCAAAATTAAAAACTGGTAGAATGGATCAAGCAAAACCCCATAAAAATATTAACTCCAAAAACTGACAGATAGTCAATTGAGAAAATAGAACGTGTCACTTATATTAAATACTTACTTATACAGTACAGCTATACTATTCATATACCAACAATGATTAAGTTATATAAATTTATAAAGCATGCCATTCTTTACTACACTTGATTTTACATTAAACAGAATTTATGTATTAACACACTCATCTATACTAATAAAAGGCAAAGCCCTCACTCACTGACTCACTCATCACTAATTCTCCAACTTCCCGTGTAGGTAGAAGACTGAAATTTGGCAGGATCATTCCTTACAGCTTACTTACAAAAGTTAAGCAGGTTTCATTTTAAAATTCTACGCGTAACGGTCATATCGGTCGACAACGTCTGCCATGTTAAACTTTCTTATTTATGGCCCCATCTTCACGAAATTTGGTAGGCGGCTTCCCTGCGCTAACCGAAACCAATGTACATACTTATTTTGGTGGTATGACGCCACTGTCGGCCGCCATATTGAACTTTCCAACAGTCTTGGTTACTTAAGGGCCCATCTTTATGAAATTTGGTACGCAGGTTCCCAATGCTAACTGAATCCTACTTACGTACATATATACGTCCATAGCCTGCAGCTCGGTCGCTGTGTGAGGCGGCGTTGGGTCCCCCATCCCCACGCCTCCCATGTAGTTGGCTGCCTGCCTATATAAGGCCGTCCGTCGCTCCAGCCTCTTCATTCCCTTCCTTGCTTCGCCACGGTATTCACGTCTCCCTGCTGATAAATGCAGCCTTTTTATTTAATCCACGGCTTCTCTGCTGTTTTATTGTTCGTTTATTACGACTATAGTTATTGTGTAGGTATTTTAGACTTAGTTTACATTATTCACGTACCCATTTCCTTTATCATTCCAACCGTACCCCCATTAACATGTCTATCGAGGTGATCACCATCGATCAAACAACAGTCACTTACCGAGTGGTTCCCATGCCCAAAAATGGCGACTGCCTTTTCCATTCTCTGTGTTACATATTGCACAGCCATATCAGGCTGACTCTTGATATCAGGAGGAACATTGTGTCTTATGTATTGAATGACTGCAACAGCTTCAAGGTGTGGACTGATGACGGTACAGGAGATAATTAAACTACACAGGAGCACTATAAGAGTGAAATGCTTAAGCCCTTCACCTATGGTTCTGCATGTGAGTTGATGGCTGCCGCTGAATTGTTCGGTTGTCGCTTTCAAGTGTACCGAAATGGCCAAATATTTTACACCTTTGGACAACCGCCAATGCCTCTTAAACATCTTAGATTCACAGGTGACGATTTGAGTAGTGGACACTTTGATGTTTATGAATGTTTAAACTCTCAAAAGCTGGATACGAAATTATCGATAAAACCCATTTCAATTCAAACGCCTCCAATTTCCAGTAAGGCTCTGCTTCGCAATGACAATAAGTCTCAGGGACAGACCCTACAAAAGGCTGGCATTGATTTGAGACAAGATTGCTTTTCACATGGCCAACTATACTTTGCATGCTCAAAAGTAAACTCAGCGCACAGCTTGGTCATATTACAACCGGAGGGTCGAACTGACAACGTGGTATACAAAGAGATCCTTAACAAATAATTATTGGTATATGTTCCCTCAGTTTAAAAAGGTTTACTTTTCTTCTTAATAAAAATCTTAAAGCAGTACTTCGCCACTGCGAAGTGTGGGTATTTTGGTAGTATAATTATATTTATTTTTGTGACATATTAGTATATCACAAAAGTATCAATTGTAACTGAATAAAAAGGGTGACATGGTTTAGCATCTGGTAAAAACAGTCACTCATTATGGTGCCTATAAAAAGCAAAACCACTCAACATATAGTTTTTCAAAAGGTCATGGAAAAATCATAACTGGGTGTGTGAATACTTTTTATATGGAGTGTGCCAAAGTTTTTCACCTTGAAATTGCCCACCTACCATTTTTGCTCCACATGGGCTCTTTGGAAAACGTTCATGTGAACTGTGTGTATTGCCAGGCAACCACAACATACAGTGCATCCAGAAAGTATTCACAGCACATCACTTTTTCCACCTTTTATTATGTTACAGCCTTATTCCAAAATGGATTAAATTCATTTTTTTCCTCAGAATTCTGCACACAACACCCCATAATGACAATGTGAAAAAAGTTTACTTGAGGTTTTTGCAAATTTATTAAAAATAAAAAAACTGAGAAATCCCATGTACACAAGTTTTCACAGCCTTTGCTCAATACTTTGTCGATGCACCTTTGGCAGCAATTATAGCCTCAAGTCTTTTTGAATATGATGCCACAAGCTTGGCACACCTATCCTAGGCCATTTTCGCCCATTCCTCTTTACAGCACCTCTCCAGCTCCATCAGGTTGGATGGGAAGCGTCGGTGCAAAGCCATTTTAATATCTCTCTAGAGATGTTCAATCGGATTCAAGTCTGGGCTCTGGCTGGGCCACTCAAGGACATTCACAGAGTTGTCCTGAAGCCACTCCTTTGATATCTTGGCTGTGTGCTTAGGGTCGTTGTCCTGCTGAATGATGAATCGTCGCCTGAGTCTGAGGTCAAGAGCGCTCTGGAGCAGGTTTTCATCCAGGATGTCTCTGTACATTGCTGCAGTCATCTTTCCCTTTATCCTGACTAGTCTAGTCTCCCAGTCCCTGCCGCTGAAAAACATCCCCACAGCATGATGCTGCCACCACCATGCTTCACTGTAGGGATGGTATTGGCCTGGTGATGAGCGTTGCCTGGTTTCCTCCAAACGTGACGCCTGGCATTCACACCAAAGAGTTCAATCATTTTCTTTCTAATGGTCTGAAAGTCCTTCAGGTGCCTTTTGGCAAACTCCAGGCGGGCTGCCATGTGCCTTTTACTAAGGAGTGGCTTCCATCTGGCCACTCTACCATACAGGCCTGATTGGTGGATTGCTGCAGAGATGGTTGTCCTTCTGGAAGGTTCTCCTCTCTCCACAGAGGACCTCTAGAGCTCTGACAGAGTGACCATCGGGTTCTTGGTCACCTCCCTGACTAAGGCCCTTCTCCCCTGATCGCTCAGTTTAGATGGCCGGCCAGCTCTAGGAAGAGTCCTGGTGGTTTCGAACTTCTTCCACTTACGGATGATGGAGGCCACTGTGCTCATTGGGACCTTCAAAGCAGCAGAAATTTTTCTGTAACCTTCCCCAGATATGTGCCTCGAGACAATCCTGTCTCGGAGGTCTACAGACAATTCCTTTGACTTCATGCTTGGTTTGTGCTCTGACATGATCTGTCAACTGTTGGACCTTATATAGACAGGTGTATGCCTTTCCAAATCATGTCCAGTCAACTGAATTTACCACAGGTGGACTCCAATTAAGCTTCAGAAACATCTCAAGGATGATCAGGGTAAACAGGATGCACCTGAGCTCAATTTCAAGCTTCACAGCAAAGGCTGTGAACACTTATGTACATGGGATTTCTCATTTTTTTTATTTTTAATAAATTTGCAAAAACCTCAAGTAAACTTTTTTCACATTGTCATTATGGGGTGTTGTGTGCAGAATTCTGAGGAAAAAAATTAATTTAATCCATTTTGGAATAAGGCTGTAACATAACAAAATGTGGAAAAAGTGATGCGCTGTGAATACTTTCCGGATGCACTGTATCACTGAGACTAACAGAAAGAGAAAGAAGCACATAAAAAGAGACAATACATCCTTTTGCACAGCTGCCGCAGTAAAACATCAGTCACTATTTCAGTTTCTTTTTGATATGGTGTGAGGCTGCAGTCTTTTTATGACAACAAAGCTATTAGGGCATTATCAAACATTTATCTTTGCTTGGATAGCTTCATCATTTTCATGTTGTCTTTACAGTAGGCTGGAAATAATCTGTCAACATATTCTTAGGTGGACAAGCATTTGCAGTTTTGGACTGTTTTACTCACTGGTCTTACAGTCATATGAAAAAGTTTGGGAACCCCTCTCAGCCTGCATAATAATTTACTCTACTTTCAACAAAAAAAGATAACAGTGGTATGTCTTTCATTTCCAAGGAACATCTGAGTACTGGGGTGTTTTCTGAACAAACATTTTTAAAGAAGCAGTGTTTAGTTGTATGAAATTAAATCAAATGTGAAAAACTGGCTGTGCAAAAATTTGGGTACCCTTGTAATTTTGCTGATTTGAATGCATGTAACTGCTCAATACTGATTACTTAACAACACCAAATTGGTTGGATTAGCTTGCTAAGCCTTGAACTTCATAGACAGGTGTGTCCAATCATGAGCAAAGGTATTTAAAGTGGTCAACTTCAAGTTGTGCTTCCCTTTGACTCTCCTCTGAAGAGTGACAGCATGGAATCCTCAAAGCAACTCTCAAAAGATCTGAAAACAAAGATTGTTCGGTATCATGGTTTAGAGGAAGGCTACAAAAAGCTATCTCAGAGGTTTAAACTGTCAGTTTCAACTGTAAGGAATGTAATCAGGAAATGGAAGGCCACAGGCACAGCTGCTGTTAAACCCAGGTCTGGCAGGCCAAGAAAAATACAGGAGCAGCATATGCGCAGGATTGTGAGAATGGTTACAGACAACCCACAGATCACCTCCAAAGACCTGCAAGAACATCTTGCTGCAGATGGTGCATCTGTACATCATTCTACAATTCAGCACAATTTGCACAAAGAACAGCTGTATGGCAGGGTGATGAGAAAGAAGCCCTTTCTGCATTCACGCCACAAACAGTCGCTTGTTGTATGCAAATGCTCATTTAGACAAGTCAGATTCATTTTGGAACAAAGTGCTTTGGACGGATGAGACAAAAATGGAGTTATTTGGTCATAACAAAAAGCACTTTACATGGTGGAAGAAGTATTCCAAGAAAAACACCTGCTACCTACAGTCAAATTTGGTGGAGGTTCCATCATGCTGTGGGGCTGTGTGGCTAGTTCAGGGCCTGGGGCCCTTGTTAAAGTCGAGTGTCGGATGAATTCAACCCAATATCAAACAAATTCTTCAGGATAATGTTCAAGCATCCGTAACAAAGTTAAAGTTATGCAGGTGTTGGATATTCCAACAAGACAATGACCCAAAACACAGTTCGAAATCTACAAAGGCATTCATGCAGAGGGAGAAGTACAATGTTTTGGAATGGCCGTCACAGTCCCCTGACTTGAATATCATTGAAAATCTATGGGATGATTTGAAGCAGGCTGTCCATGCTCGGCAGCCATCAAATTGAACTGAACTGGAGAGATTTTGTATGGAAGAATGGTCAAAAATACCTCCATCCAGAATCCAGACACTCATCAAAGGCTATAGGAGGCGTCTAGAGGCTGTTATATTTGCAAAAGGAGGCTCAACTAAGTATTGATGTAATATCTCTGTTGGGGTGTCCAAATTTATGCACCTGTCTGATTCTGTTATGATGCATATTGCATATTTTCTGTCAATCCAATAAACTTAATGTCACTGCTGAAATACTACTGTTTCCATAAGGCATGTCATATATTAAAAGGAAGTTGCTACTTTGAAAGCTCAGCCAATGATAAACAAAAATCCAAAGAATTAAGAGGGGTTCCCAAACTTTTTCATATGACTGTACATGCCTTCCTAACACAGCACTTTTAAAGTGAAAAAGCATACTGCTAAACAAGTTTTAATTTAAAACAACAATGCTCCAACCTTTATTGTTCATTTATGTGAACAAAATTAGCCATAACTATGTCTTGGTAGAGATCTTTAAGGTCTAAGCATTGGTCTAGTGGACAAAAACACAACATTGGAAAACTTAAATATTAACATGAAAACACATATCAAATATAATTACAAAGACACCAAAAAGGAACAAGACGTTTGCACACAAAAGTATATTTGAGTCAAAGAGCTATAGGAAATTAGATATTTGTTTTCTATGCATATGCTACAGATTTCATAATTAACCCAATGGTAATTTCTGCCCCACACAATTCTAAAATAACATTTACTGTATATGTAAAATGTATGTACTTACAGCAAGGGAATCAAGAAAAAACTCTTCTGGGAAGAAATCATTGAGAAGGTTTACTATATCCAATAAATGCTTCTGGCTCTCAAACATATTCAGAATAATCTAAATAATACGAATACATAAGACAGATTTTATTAAAAAGTGTTTATTAAACTTAAGATATAAAAATGTCACAATATTGCTGCAAGTAGTGCACTGCAAATTTTTCTCATTACGTTGTCTGTTTCAACTAGAGATATGCTATACTCTAAAAGCTATCAACAAATATTATCAACTCAAATTTGTCAAAAACACAGAGCCATTAAGGTATCCCTTAACCTCAGCAAAATCAAATTTATCATGAATTACAGCCCCGATGCCTACTTAAGACATATAATAAAAAAATATAAAGAAAACTGAAGAAGGATGTCACACAGGAATCCAAATTATCGTAATTAATGTGGATCACCAGATTAAATGTGTCTCAGTCAAATGATGAAAAATACAGAATCCATCTCAGCTAATGACAGGCATCTATTACATACTGCTCTAAAAAACAGCAACTTAGGCAGGTTAGTTATTTTAAAGAACCATATTAATATTTAAGGAATTTTTTTTTCCCCCAGTACAATATAGATTCATAAAAAAATACATTGTTCATTTATCTAAAAACTGATTAAACATGACTACATAAAAAGCCTTAAACCATCAATTGTTTTCACTATGTACGGTGAACTTTCAGTTACATCTTTAGTTGAATATGAAGTTCTGCAGGGTCCAATTTGAGCATTCTCTATCAATGTTTGATTATCCTATCACTTTACAATTGAAGGGGAAACTTCCACTGAGCTGAAATACATAGTAGGAAATTCTGTATTTCGACCAATACTATGAATGCAAGATATATGTTCCTATCAGAGCATAAACTTGTGTTCTGTCAGGTGTGTATTTACTGGGAAAATTCAGTATAAGTACTCTGTATGCACAAAAGTGCAAAACCTGACAGTGGCTGGCAAAAGGGTGTTCCAAGTGGCAGCTTTTGGGGCCCCAGCAGCTTGTACAGTAATGAAAGACATATTAATTTTTAATGATATATGAGGGCTAAGGAATGTAGAAATACCTGGTCCCACCAGAGATGCTCTAACACTGTAAAGTTTTACCTTAGACGTGTTTTTGAGGATTGTCCTGGAAGTAAATCTTGTATGGGTTTTAAAGCAATTTCCCGACCACTGGCTCATGAAAGGCAGACTCAAAAGATGAGAGGAGGCATGTGCTCATTTATTGGGAGGAGCAGAGACTAGGGCTGGTATTTATGAAGAGTCTCAGAATTATTCCAAGGATTTGCACTAAATGTCACACAAAGATTAAGAAGTTGTCCTACCTCAGAGAAGGCAACAGAAGTATATATGAAGTATTCTACACCTTCTCAAGGCTAAGAATGAGATTTCATGTTTGAGAAAGAATGATTATCACAACATCATTATACCTCAAGCCACAAACTGAAAATCATGATGAGGCTTTGTAGTTTTCTGTTACCAACGCTAAGGCTACATCACAAAGATAATATTAATATACAAATTAAGAGTAGAATGAAAACATAATAATGCAGGATATTGCTTCTAGCTGCATTTAATTTTTGCCACTTTGCTTCAATATAAAGAATAATAGTGTAATGAGCACAGAAATGGACAAAAATCAATCCCATTAATTTAATAATGAATACACCAGGGATTGTTCCTTCCTTGTGCCCTATGCTTGCTAGGATAGAGTTCAGCTTCTCCATGACCCTGCTCAGGATAAACCTGTTTAGAAAATGGATGGATGGATGGATGTTCCACAGAGGTCATTCAGATGAATCATCTTACCACTGTTATGGCTAGAGATGCTCCGACCAGGTTTTTTTAAGGATGATACCGATCACCGGTTTCATGTTTACTTGATTGGCTGATTCTGATACCAATTCAGATTTTTTTTTTCTTTTAAAATACATTTTGCATTAAGCTCTTGCATAACCAGACACATAGATGGATTATGTTCTATACTGAAGTGTTATCTTTGGTATTTTTATTATTAAACTATAGACCATAGGTGTTAACTGTTTATTTTTTACTAACAAAATGAAACTCTGTTGGCTAACTGTTCAGTGACCATAAAAATACTAAAATAAATAAAATTTCCTTAAAATACATATTTTTGTACATATTTTATTAGTTAAAGTATGTACCCATAATACACATGGCAGAAAAGAAAATACAATCCTTTTTAAAATTACAAGCTATCATAATGTTTTTTTCATGTAATATACCTATCTGAAACAAGGCTTAATAAAATAGCAATTTTAACCATTTGTCTAACAAAAGAAATGCAATATATACATATATGTCTGTCTCTCTCTACATATACACACACAAACATATACATAAATTTTATATTATATATATATATATATATATATATATATATATATATATATACACACACACACACGTATAATTAATATTGGAAATTAAATACTGCCTAAAGGCAAACATACATGAAGTTTTAGGTTTAATCATTAATTGTACTCCAGCTTTTTTGCTGTTAAAATTTACTATATTTATAAAGATATGATTTTTTTCTTCAGTGTATCACCTAGACATTTCCAATTCTTGTGGTGTCATTATAAAATACGGATTACTATTTTAACTACGTAGTATTTGTTTCTTACCAAAATGTATACTGTATGATACACAGAAATAAATAATAAACAGTACAAATTAAAAAAGCAACAAATGTATCATGTGTTTCATAACTTGTTTATTAAAAAGACACAAGACTAATGCTTAACAGGTTTAACATGCCTACTAAGCAGAAATTTAAAATTTTTCTTTATCTTTTCTTTACCCAATTAAAAATGTAAGCTGCTGCACTCGTTGCAATTTAGATCAACAATGGATCGATAGGAGCATCCCTAGTTATGGCCGTATGAAACAGCTCATAAAATAACAGTTATTGAAACTAGCCAGGGTATTCTTACACTGTTTCTGAAGTTACGTTTACTCTTTAGGTGTCTTGACCATCATCCACTGTGCCATGCCAATGCAGTGTGCCTTAGAGCTGTGTACTAGCAACCGATAAAGACCAATACCAAATGCAGTTGCTGTGTGCTTTTTGGAGTTGGAGATGGGGAACAAAGTTGCATTCTAACTTAGACAACATTGTGAGCAGGTTTAACTTAGTATGGTGGGTACTGCTACAAGATAAATTCTGTATGCATCAAATTGACTGTTAGACATAAAAAGCCCAAATATGCCATCAAAACCATATTTTACATTTATATTTGGACTACAGTATAGCGTGATACTGAATAAAACATATTTAACTTAATACCAAAGAAAAAGACAAGCGAAGCATGAAAGTAGTTACATGGCATAATTTAAGAAATAGAAAAACATGTGTCAACATACATTTAACTGTTAATCTTAAGTAAAAAGATGCCGAGTTAATCAGCCGCCGGTTCGGACAGTGTGTAATAAAAGATGCTGCTAGTTTCCTCCATACTGTATTCCTTTGCAGTGTCGTGTAATCTTTTTTTGGTATGAGATCTCTGATCGATATATAGACAGATAGAACTTTATTTGGCTTTTTACAGAAGCTCTTTAAATATATAAATACATAAATAGGTTGATAACTAAGCAAATAAATAAATATACACGCACACTTAGGGGTTAAACACACACCAGAATGACTACAAAGCCAGAAAATTAAACACAAAGAAAAGCTCTGACTTGTCACAGTGAGGCATTATGCAGATGTATTGATGTTGGTATAAAGTAGTATTTCTTGATGCAATACTGCTGAATAATTTGTTGGCTGAAAGAACTCATGTTATTGTGTCAGAGTGAGGATGTGCAGCATTGTTCATAATGGCACTTGGTTTTGTTTTAATTCTCTCTCTCTACTACATCCAGTGGTTCCAGAGTGCATCCCATAACTGAGCTTGCCATTTTAACTAGCTTGTTGATTCAGTGGGCCTCTCTTGAAGTAATGTTCAGCACACCACAGCCTAGAAAAATCACACTAGCCATCACAGAGTTATAGAAGATATGAAAAATATCACTTCCTACATTAAAGGGAACACAGTCTCCTAAGGAAAAAGAGCCTGCTGTGCCTTTTCTTATACAGTTTCCCTGTGTTCCAAGACCAGTTCAACCTCATTAATGTGGACAGACCACCCCCCGATTGTAGGAGTGGACAACCTCTACATCCACTCCTGGAACAGTGACTGGACACAGAGGTTCTTGGGTGCACTGAAAATCAATAACCAGTTTCTTGGTTTTGCTGATGTTAAGATGCAAACAATTCACTTTTTACTAAGAAACAAGCTTCTCCACCTGACTCCTATAATCAACCTCATCCCATTTATCAATACACCCCATAAATGCAGAACCACCCTGCAAGTGACATGACCTGGGGCCTCATGCATAATGCCGTGCGTAGAATTCACACTATAACATGGCATACGGACAAAAGCGGAAATGTTTGTATGGACAAAAAAATCCAGATGCATAAATCTGTGCATTCACCAACTGCCACGTTCTTCCGCTACATAAATCCCGATGAGCATGAAAAATAATGCACGTGCATGGGGGAAAATAGAAGAATTTCAGCGAATACCAAGTGGAGGCAAGGAAAAACTTACAATTGTTGGTTTAAACAGTGATAAAATCAACAAAAGGAAGTTGATCAAGTGACAGAGTGTTGGAGAAACTTGAAGGCTCAAGTTCACAAAGTCGCACAGTGTCCAAAATAAAAAAAGAAGCGGTCAGATATCAAAGTCGCCGTGAAAAGGCGAGTCGTAGCCCACCGTCCGAGTGTCATATGAAAGCTTATTAGGGTACAGAGAAAAGAAAAGAAAAAAAAATAGGGACGCAGTGAGAAAAAGGCCTGATATGCCAACTTTTAACTCGAAATTTCCACTTCAATCACGTAGTTTATTTTGTCATTAAAAGTAGAACATCATAAACTTCATCTTTAAATCGTTTAATTTACTAGTTTCTCAAATACCATCGTAACTAAAGTAGAACATTAAATGCTTTGTTTTGTATGTGTTCTTCTATATGCTCTGTGTGTGTGAATCACTACGTACTTCTTAAACGGGCTTTCTCTTCCTCCGACAGGACACAGAATCCATTACATTTATGATATTACAGCTCTCTGAATAATTAAAATACTGAGATGTATACTTGACATCATTTTCATGATGACAGGAATTAAAGCATGTTATTAAACATGGGAACATGGTGGCGCAGTGAAAGTGACGAGCAGGCGCCTCGTCCACAGATTGTTCCTGCCTTCCGCAAGATGCCTGCTGCGCGACCTGCAATGAAATAATTTATTGCAGCAGTACTGTCTCTTTCAAACGTACTAACCCCCCAATTCCTGTCCTTCCTTTTCTTTCTCCAAGTAACCAATCGCCACACAATCGGCTCTATAATAGATGTTAAGCCATCTGTAAGCTTAGAACGCTGACTCTTCAAAAATTTTAAGGAACACAGAATAATTAAACATGTACTACGAAGATATTTCAATCCATCTGTCTTTCCAGTGTCGCGACAGCCCCAGCAAGAATACAGCGCAAGGCAGGAATAATTGGGGCGCCAGCTCGTCACTAGCGCTGCAACACTGTGTCCTCACATGTTTAATTATTAACAATATAGATTATTTAAATGAAGTTAACATTTTATCTGTATAATGTAACAAGACATATTTTGCTGCATTTCATCTTAAAAATGATATCGTCATCATATGTAAATACGCGCTTTATAAAGTGGCGCATGTTGTGCAATATTATAACTATCGCAAGTTTACAGTGAGGTGATTGTACTTGTAAGTACAAACAGTTCTATAAGGAGCACTTGATGGATTGATTGAGTGCATTTATAGTTCTTGGGATGAAACTGTTTTGAACCGCGAGGTCCGTACAGGAAAGGCTCTGAAGCATTTGTCGGATGAGAGCAGCTCAAATAGGCAGCATGGCTGAGGCAGCGTGTGCTTGATGCTGTATACCGATAATTCTCCTTCCGATCAGCTGCTTCGAGTGGTGCAGTCAGAGTAATATGGAAAAAGATGATCCGCTGTGGCAACCCCTAACAGGAGCAGCTGAAAGTAGAAGAAGGTGCAGTGAGAGTAACAACGCTAAAGCAGCTATGGTATTTGTAATAGTTTGGCCATTCCGTGGATCATTATATTGTTACAGGTTAATTCCAATCAGATGCCTTAAACTAATGAACAATATGCGGTTAATTTCAGCGTATATGATAAAGCCGCGTCAGGGATGTGGATCTAAAAAGAAAGGGAAACCACACTGGAGCAAAAGCGCTGCTTTGACACTGGGTGCTGCCAGTTTGCAAAACCGAGTAGAGAACTTGCGTACACCAGGGTTTGAGCTACCGTGAAAATGTGCGTGGCTTTATGCCAACTTTAGGTTTTATACATCGCGATTTGAGCGTGGAAACGGGAGTACGCAACATTTTTGTGCATACACACCGTTTATACATGAGGCCCCTGGTGTTATATTTGTAGTCGGAAGTGTAGAGAGTGAACAGAAAAGGACACAGGACTGTTCCTTATGGTGCTCCAGTGTTGCTCACATCTATATCAGAAACACCAGTCCTTTAGTCTCACAAACTGCAGTCTGCCTGATAAGACAGATCGTTATCCAGGACACCAAAGGCTCATCCTGCTGAGTATCTCTGAACTTACACCTTAAAAGGATGGCTGGTTGGTACTGAAGGTGCTGGATAAATCAAAGGACATAATCCTCATATTGCTGCCAGGTAAGAATAAGTCTTGTGTTGCAGATAGATAATTGTATCCTCCACTCTAATCATTGTCTGATTGGCAAACTTCAGTTGGTCCAGGTGATCTACCACAAGAGGACTCATATAGTCCAGGACCAGTCTCATAAAGGTCTTTATGATGTGCAACGTAAGTGCCACTGGTCTGTAGTCATTACGCAAAGAGGCCTATGCACTACTGTGAAGTTGCGATGATGAACTCTTTATGAACACTGTCCAGCACCGACTATTTTTTTGTGTCTAATTTGGTCATTAGGAAAAAAGGGGTGCATAATGAATGACTGTGATGTGTGGTTCCGTGGTGCAGAACCGATTTTAAATAAATAATCGCACCCTCTAAGCAGGTGTGAGGGTGTGTAAATGCATTTTGCTCCGTGGTTAGCAAAGGTATTGTCTGACCATGCCACATTTACATGCAGAGACGGGCGGATCAATCAAGAGCCTCCATGCTGCCGCGGAGGTAATGGCTCCTCACTTCTGCACCCAATTGGCTAAAAGTTTAAAAAAGAGCCTGAATGGGCCGGGAGAGGAGGGAAACCAATGAAAGAAGAGAAATGGCTTCAGAGGTTAAAAAGAAAGCGAGGGACGGGGCTGGACAGGGTGTGAGGGGAAGGACGCCCAGTGAGGAGGATGTATTGATGGGTGAACAGTCATCTCTTAGTCATCGTTCAGTACGCACTGCCTGCTCATGTGCCCGCCCCCAACTCCTCACCTGAATTGCTTTCGTCTCTGTACAGTCCACATGCACTTGTGAGTCACGTCGACTATTCATTTTCCAAAGACCGCCCCAGTCGGTTTCGCATCTGCTACAGTCCACATACACCTCTGAGCCATGTTGACTTTTCATTGTTCTGTTTGTCCGGGCCGGGTGAGGTTTCCCGTGTTGAGTCTAATTAAGCCAAAGGCTCCACACCTGGTGGTGCCCTTCTGTCAATTCCTTTAAGTTTCAGCTTTGCAACCATACTCCCCCTGGAACCCAAAGACTTTGGTTGCCTGGCGGATCATGGGAATAATGCTGTCCGATCGCCAGTCAGCATCGTTTATGGTCGGAACTACAACAGTATGTGATCGTCTTCGAACCTCCGACTTTCGTTCTTGATTAATGAAAACATTCTTGGCAAATGCTTTCGCTCTCGCGCAAATTGTTGGTGGGCAGGGCTCTGACGTGCGTGTAAAACGGTCGGCTGCTTAGTGAATTGTTGGTGGGCGGGGCTCTGTGAGTTAGCGTGCATGGCTCCATCGTGCGTATCACACGGTCTTGTCTTGCGTGCCCTGGTCGACAAACAAACTGTTTTACACGCTGCATACAGCGATTCACATCTGCGACAAAAATGCCAGCTGCCCGGCGGGTCATGGGAATAACACTGCTGGATCGCCAGTCAGCATCGTTTATGGTCGGAATTACGACGGTATGTGATCGTCTTCGAACCTCTGACTTTCGTTCTTGATTAATGAAAACATTCTTGGCAAATGCTTTCACCCTCACGCGAATTGTTGGTGGACGGGGCTCTGTCGTGCGTGTGCCATGGAGACAAAAGCGACTTTCGTGGTGTTTGTTGCTTGGAGAGCGAAGGTAGACGCGGGCCGGGGAACAAGGAGTATTGTGTAGACAAATGTTTTCCGTGTTCCTGCAGGACCATCTAAGAAGAAGCATGTTTGTCGCGGATGCGAATCACTGTATGTAGCGTGTAAAACAGTTTGCGATGGTGGATGCGATCATGTGTCGTAACCGAAAAGTCAAAGTGGCTCAGAGGTGCATGTGGACTATAGCAGAGACGAACGCGAATGACGCCGTGTTTTGTGAGTTGCTGCGTCCGAGTTGGTGGGCATGGCTCTGCGAGTTGTCGTATCCAATGCTCTTAGAGTTAGTGGGCATGGCTCCGTCCTGCGTGCTCCATGGGTGTCTTGCTCGCTGGCGGCTTAGTGAATTATATATATATACAGTAATCCCTCGCTACTTCGCGGTTCACTTTTCGCGGATTCACGACTTCGCGGGTTTTTAAATACAAGTGATTGCCCGCCTATCGCGGAAGTTATGTTCCAGACCCATCAGCAGCAGGAGAAAATCCGTGATATAGAAAGACCATATAAATAAACATTTTTTTAGTTTAAGCCTTAAAATACCCATCCCACATGCTTTAAACACATGTAAACTTATAAAACACACTTTGTTAACACATATGATATGTGGATGTCGGGCTAAGGATATGAGTAACATCTCACTATTATAAAACATTTTAACTTCACGCAAGACAAGACAGTGAGACAGGAAAATTGGTGATGTACACCTAAAAGCCTGATTGTACAGGCTTTTAAATTATTGACACGCAGAGCGACAAGCAGCACAAACCCAGCACAAAGTCCACTTCTCCTTAGCGTTCATTCAGCTCCCCACCCCCTTGACAATGCGAAGTGGCAGGAGCCTACTGCGCTTCCGGGGAGGGGGGGTTTGAGCGAAGGTGCGTTCAGCTCTCACACACCCACACACACACACACACTCCTCGAGCAGAGCGACAAGCAGGCATTTTGGCAGAAGCAGCACAAAGTCCATTTCTGCTCAGCGTGAGTTCAGCTGCCCCCCTTCACAAAGCGAGTGCAGACACATTGACGTCTGTTCGCTGCGTGCAGGCAGTGTGCAGTGTTGGTCTGAGGTGTTTAAGAATGCAGAAAGTGTTTAAGAGTATAGGAAGTGTTTATAAGAGCGTGGGAAAGGTTAAAAAGAGAGTGAGAAAGGTTTATAAGAGTGTGGGAAGGGTTTATAAAGCCTTAAAATATGTATAAATAATAAAATAAATATAGGTCGCTACTTCGCGGATTTCACCTATCGCGGGGGGGCTCTGGAACGTAACCCCCGCGATAGGTGAGGGATTACTGTATATATATATATATAGAGATTCTATATAATCTATGTAATTTAGAAAATGAGTTACAGCATGCAGATTGAGAGCCCCATAGGCTCCAGAGTGTAACACACATATATTTAACAATTTTCACTACTGGTCAAAAGTTTTAGAACACCGCAGTTTTTCCAGAGTTTCTCCAAATTTAATCAATTAAAATTTCAAAATATTACATATGGGCCTTCTTCAATGTACAACTAATAGGTTACAACATGTGGATGTTACTGCAGCAATTACAGTAAATTAAGCCTTTCAAATTGAAGAAAACAATTTGCACAGGTGTCCCAACTTCTGTTGATTGCTTAGAAACCCTCTGTCTGTCTTAAAGCAGAGTTGGAACAAACTGAGGATATCACATATAAAACTCAAATGAGTCGCAGGTGCTATCCATTGGAGATTTGAGCCAGCAATAACTCATACATTAGATGGTGGCGAGAACATTTATCCTGGAAGCCAGTGTTTACCACTACAGTGGAGAGATAAAGAATGCTCATTTTCCCTATGGTCTGGTTAGGCTTTGCTTAGGAATGTGTGCTCTGCTCTCTAAACATGTGTGATGCACAGGTAACTCAGCAGAATGTTACTGAAACAAAATAATGCTAATTTTAATTTGATGTTGTCCAAAGTAATCCGGTGTCTGATATAGAGCAGCAGCTTTTTCTGTGCCTTTATCTTTCAGTTCCATCAGTTTCTGTACTGTATGATATTACTGTGTAGCAGTATTCATGGAGAAAGTAAAAGAACATAATGCAAGATAAATTCTTACCTTTGCTTTCAGGCCTATACTGATTTTTATATAATGTCTGTAACTGACAAGATCAGGTATTTGCTTACGAATCATCTCCAGAAAGTCCAATAACCTTTGCAAGTTTTCCAAGTTCTGGTTCTGAAGCATTGACCAGAAGGCTAATACAACAAATCGAAGACCTAATATGTCATTCTTTGCAAGATCTTGTAGTATGTCAAAAGGTAAACCTGTAAGAATACAGAAGGTTCAGTCAATCAATAAATACAAAAAATATATATCATTGCATCTTTACTTACTGTATTTCAGTACATTTAATACCTTTTATATAATGACTGAAACTTGTGTTAGTTTCCAAGTTTTCTTGTCACTTTGAGCCACGTGTCTCCAGCTGTGGTCCTGGAACATTACTGTGGCTGCAGGTTTTCATTCTAACCCTTTCCAGTTTTTGCTGCTAGTTAACGTCATTCCTTTATGGTAATTGACTTGGTTTTTTTAAACACTCATTTTTTTTCCATTACTATATAACATTTATACACAGATTTTGTCCATTACACATACATTTGTCAATACAATATTACTATTTTCTAGTATTACTGGGATAGGTTTTGTTTACCAGTGAACCATAATTGGATTAAACAGGTTTGAGAATGGCAGGTGAAAACAGCCTGCTTAAGGTTTACTTCAGCAGCTTAATTTAGTAAATACAGACTGTTAAGATTAATTTTATTAGAACAATAAGTAAGACAGTCTGTGTATAAAAGGACAATGCCATTCCCTCAATTGCTCTTGAACAAACCATATATGCTGTGACTAGCCTTGCCACTGCTTCTCACCTTATGTTTTTAACTTGATCTTAACACTGGAATGCACAGTGTTCAACACTGCACAACTATACATTATTAATCTCTCTGCAGTAGATTCGTCAAGTTCAATGTTTCTCACAATGCTGGCTTTGTTTTTATTGTTGCTGTAGTCACTATTTGGTTGGCATATTTTGTTTAATACGTTATAATTGCTGACACTTAACTCTTGGCATGACAACTGTGGTCTATGCTTTGCTGCAACTAAATTTTACTGTTAGACTAACCAGTAATACTTTACAGTCAGAATGAATTTGTGCATGAATGTACCACGTCCAGGTTTGGTTCCTGTACTCTGTTATGCAGCAGAGATAGAAATATTACCATTGCCAGTACCTTTTTTGTAAAGTCCATATCTAAATTAAGCTTTTTGATAATGTGCAGATGTTTTAAAAGCTTTCTCAGAATTACACTTTATACAATATAAACAATACATTTAACAGTGGGTCTTTAGAAGACTATAGACTAACCTACCCAGAAGAAGTGGCAAATGGCACTATTAAATCATACTGTTTAATATCTGCTGAGAGGCAACAAAATAACACTGAAAATATTTTTGAGATTAAAGAGTAAATCAAATATAATTTGATTAGAGCAAGGCTTTCGCCATTTTTAATTTTTTCAGCTCAATTTAATGTGAAAAACTTCTGTGAAAATTACAAAAATTCAACATTTCTTTTAGAATTATTCAGGCATGCATTTTTGCTTGGATGGAACTGTGAGAACTATTGTAATTCTAATATTTTTGAAGGGTAACAAATAAGAGCGCAAGAATTACATTAATTTTATCACATTCTGTAAAAACAAGAGAGTTTATGATGTTTTGGAAGACTACTTCAAATATCAAATATGTGATAATTCAGATGTATTTTTAAAGAATTCATAAATTTTAACAATATTAAATAGACAGTTTGCCCATTGTGTGGGTTACACTGGATATGTTCTGGTAGTTTTCCCCTCTCTTAATTATAATGACTGTAGCCTAAATTAAAAAAATGGATCCCAAAGTGTGATAAATGTAACATCATAATTAATAACTCATTACTTTCTATGTACTGTAAATTCCTTATCAACATAAAAAAGTGTTATACTCAAACATGTTTCTTAAGAGTTCTAATATATCACACATATCAGATGTGAATACATAAAGAGGCACTTGTTTCAAATGTATTGCATGCACTATATACATGCACTATAGCATAAACATGTAATGGTTATTTTTGTCACACCTACCATGGTACTGTTTGCCCAGCTTTCATTCACATACTGGTACAGTATATGTGTTGGAATTTTAGGTGATTGTATTCATGTTAGTGTGCAGTGCCTCAAAAGACTGAAACAAACCCCATTTCAGAGGACCCGAGCGGCTGGGCCAGGCCAAGGGGATACCTACATAACACCAGTCTGCAGCTGATAGGTGGTCATTTCCGGAGGGTGCAACTGGATTGCGTGTGTGCCTGGGGGATTGCCAACCAGGATCCCCAGCTGTTTTGACATGTGCTGGGTGCGGCAACATGCTGCACCAGTGCATGTTCCCCACCCTACCCTGACCTTACAGAAATGTGAAAATGTCTTGCACAATTGTTTCATTTTCAACCTTTACATATTAAAAAAAAAAAAAAGTTGAAAATGGGGTTGAAGATTTTTATATCCAAAATATTTTTTAAACTGACATGTTAAGTGTTTTTGATAAGAAACCATTAATTTCATTTTCCACAGGAACGATGTTCATTTAGGTTATTCTATGGCAAACACTCTTTATGAAAATCAAGTATCATACAGTATTGCAAAAACGTAGGCAACCCATTCCAACCATCCGCTTCCCAGTGTAAAAACGTACCTCAGCAATGTTAAAAACACCTTGAGTAACTCAAAGTGATGCACATGTGTAATTGTTTAAGATCACTGGTCAAATGCAGCGAAAAATCATTTTATAATTTACCTTTAACAGTGTTTTACACCAAAACAAAATTGTTTCCAATCACTCTTCAGACTTTAACAGTACTTTAAAACAAGATAAAGTGAGGGTCAAAAATTGAGCCAAGGCTTGGTTTGAACCTATACAGTTAGTACTGTAGATGCATTGTCCATTTGTTTTAAACAGCATAGCACCACAGTGCCTATAAAGCTATACAATCTCCTGTATTTTTACATCACTTTGTGCTCAGAGTTTGTAAAGTGTTCTTCATCAATGTTATGGTTTGCCCTACGTTGACCACGATGCTTGGGCCGTGGTGGGTGTTCGTTTTTAGTTGAACTTGTCTGGACACGTCTAGTGTTGAAAGTTTCCATATATCGAAAACGGGACAATGTATAATAGATTCATCACAGTCTGGATGAAGAATGTTGTAAATTAATACAGTATTGTTGTTTTTCCTCTAGCCTTTTATATATTATGTTTATTTTACGTTTCCGAAAGTCACTACTAATGCATAAAAAAGTGTGTGATGCACATTAACTTTCGTTATATATACTTCTGCAATAATACCTTCTCAATTTCACTAAATTACCTGTGAAACAAATACTGAGTTCACGCAGCAGCTTAGGATAGTAGTACCTTTGAGGACTTGAAGTATCTTGTGCCGGCATGCAAACTCCAGGATCCATACTTTCAGAAACGGCATCGCCCGAACGCATTTTCTCATCTGCTGTGCCAGAGAAGTATTTCGGCACTCCTTTCCGGCTTCGCAAGTGTGCATTTTTACACACATTTCTGTCCGGCTTTTACAAATTTCTTACTGCTGTTAGCAAATGCTTCGTGCACTTTCTCCATGCAAACAAGTGACCAAGTCGTTTTCCTTAAAAAAAAAAAAAAAAAAGTCACCGTACGTTCATACGTCACTGTGACGTTATCGCGCACAGTTTGTCGCATTTCTATCTCCTCCTCCTGATTCCGCAGGTGGAGCGGAGACGAAGAGAAGGGAAGGCCGGGGCGCCTAGGGGGCGTGGAAGGCCGAGTGTTCGGCCTGCAGCGGGACACAATTGGAGACGAAGACAGCTTCTTGAATATCTGTTATAATGCAGTCTTAAATCAGTTCATAGTCAAAGGGGAATACGCAACACGAATACAAAGAATTCACCTGAATGTAATTTGCTGGACGAGTTAATCAGTCTATCTCAAAACACAGTGTGAACGGTTTGGAATATAAACTGAGCAAAGCCCATTGTGAAGTCTAGAGGCAATATTTGTAAAAAAAAAAAAAAAATAACGCATTGAGATTAAAAAATAAGTGTATGCAGAAGCTAAGATTAAGTTTGTATGCCACATTTGAGATATAATAGTCTACAAAGCTTCGAGCCATTTAACCACCCCACCATTCGGCCTGTTGATATATACAGTGCATCCAGAAAGTATTCACAGCGCATCACTTTTTCCACATTTTGTTATGTTACAGCCTTATTCCAAAATGGATTAAATTCATTTTTTTCCTCAGAATTCTACACACAACACCCCATAATGACAACGTGAAAAATAGTTTACTTGAGGTTTTTGCAAATTTATTAAAAATAAAAAAATTGCGAAAACACACGTACATAAGTATTCACAGCCTTTGCCGTGAACCTCGAAATTGAGCTCAGGTGCATCCTGTTTCCCCTGATCATCCTTGAGATGTTTCTGTAGCTTAATTGGAGTCCACCTGTGGTAAATTCAGTTGACTGGCCTTGATTTGGAAAGGCACACACCTGTCTACATAAGGTCCCACAGTTGACAGTTCATGTCAGAGCACAAACCAAACATGAAGTCAAAGGAATTGTCTGTAGACCTCTGAGACAGGATTGTCTCGAGGCACATATCTGGGGAAGGTTACAGAAAAATTTCTGCTGCTTTGAAGGTCCCAATGAGCACAGTGGCCTCCGTCATCCATAAGTGGAAGATGTTTGAAACCACAAGGACTCTTCCTAGAGCTGGCCGGCCATCTAAACTGAGCGAACGGGGGAGAAGGGCCTTCGTCAGGGAGGTGACCAAGAACCCGATGGTCACTCTGTCAGAGCTCCAGAGGTCCTCTGTGGAGAGAGGAGAACCTTCCAGAAGGACAACCATCTCTGCAGCAATCCACCAATCAGGCCTGTATGGTAGAGTGGCCAGACGGAAGCCACTCCTTAGTAAAAGGCACATGGCAGCCCACCTGGAGTTTGCCAAAAGGCACCTGAAGGACTCTCAGACCATGAGAAAGAAAATTCTCTGGTCTGATGAGACAAAGATTGAACTCTTTGGTGTGAATGCCAGGCGTCACGTTTGGAGGAAACATGGCACCATCCCTACAGTGAAGCATGGTGGTGGCAGCATCATGCTGTGGGGATGTTTTTCAGCGGCAGGAACTCGGAGACTAGTCAGGATAAAGGGAAAGATGACTGTAGCAATGTACAGAGACATCCTGGATGAAAACCTGCTCCAGAGCGCTCTTGACCTCAGACTGAGGCGACGGTTCATCTTTCAGCAGGACAACGACCCTAAGCACACAGCCAAGATATCAAAGGAGTGGCTTCAGAACAACTCTGTGAATGTCCTTGAGTGGCCCAGCCAGAGCCCAGACTTGAATCCGATTGAACATCTCTGGAGAGATCTTAAAATGGCTGTGCACCGACGCTTCCCATCCAACCTGATGGAACTTGAGAGGTGCTGCAAAGAGGAATGGGCGAAACTGGCCAAGGATAAGTGTGCCAAGCTTGTGGCATCATATTCATCAAGACTTGAGGCTGTAATTGCTGCCAAAGGTGCATCGACAAAGTATTGAGCAAAGGCTGTGAAAACTTATGTACAGTGGGTACGGAAAGTATTCAGACCCCCTTCAATTTTTCACTCTTTGTCATATTGCAGCCATTTGCTAAAATCATTTAAATTAATTTTTTCCCTCATTAATGTACACACAGCACCCCATATTGACAGACAAAAAAAAGAATTTTTGCAATTGTTGCAGATTTATTAAAAAAGAAAAACTGAAATATCACATGGTCCTAAGTATTCAGACCCTTTGCTCAGTATTTAGTAGAAGCACCCTGTTGAGCTAATACAGCCATGAGTCTTCTTGGGAAAGATGCAACAAGTTTTTCACACCTGGATCTGGGGATTCTCTGCCATTCCTCCTTGCAGATCCTCTCCAGTTCTGTCAGGTTGGATGGTAAACATTGGTGGACAGCCATTTTTAGGTCTCTCCAGAGATGCTCAATTGGGTTTAAGTCAGGGCTCTGGCTGGGCCATTCAAGAACAGTCACAGAGTTGTTGTGAAGCCACTCCTTCGTTATTTTAGCTGTGTGCTTAGGGTCATTGTCTTGTTGGAAGGTAAACCTTCGGCCCAGTCGGAGGTCCTTAGCACTCTGGAGAAGGTTTTGTCCAGGATATCCCTGTACTTGGCTGCATTCATCTTTCCCTCGATTGCAACCAGTCGTCCTGTCCCTGCAGCTGAAAAACACCCCCACAGCATGATGCTGCCACCGCCATGCTTCACTGTGGGGACTGTATTGAACAAGTGATGAGCAGTGCCTGGTTGTCTCCACACATACCTCAGTGCAAGACACATAACAGCCCGCATGGACTTTGCTAAAAGACACCTGAAGGACTCTGAGATGGTGAGAAATAAGATTCTCTGGTCTGATGAGACCAAGATAGAACTTTTTGGCCTTAATTCTAAGCGGTATGTGTGGAGACAACCAGGCACTACTCGTCACTTGTCCAATACAGTCCCCACAGTGAAGCATGGCAGTGGTGTTTTTCAGCTGCAGGGACAGGACGACTGGTTGCAATCGAGGGAAAGATGAATGCGGCCAAGTACAGGGATATCCTGGACAAAAACCTTCTCCAGAGTGCTAAGGACCTCAGACTGGGCCGAAGGTTTACCTTCCAACAAGACAATGACCCTAAGCACACAGCTAAAATAACGAAGGAGTGGCTTCACAACAACTCTGTGACTGTTCTTGAATGGCCCAGCCAGAGCCCTGACTTAAACCCAATTGAGCATCTCTGGAGAGACCTAAAAATGGCTGTCCACCAACGTTTACCATCCAACCTGACAGAACTGGAGAGGATCTGCAAGGAGGAATGGCAGAGGATCCACAAATCCAGGTGTGAAAAACCTGTTGCATCTTTCCCAAGAAGACTCATGGCTGTATTAGCTCAAAAGGGTGCTTCTACTAAATACTGAGCAAAGGGTCTGAATACTTAGGACCATGTGATATTTCAGTTTTTCGTTTTTAATAAATCTGCAACAATTGCAAAAATTCTTTTTTTTGTCTGTCAATATGGGGTGCTGTGTGTACATTAATGAGGGAAAAAATTTAAATGATTTTAGCAAATGGCTGCAATATGACAAAGAGTGAAAAATTGAAGGGGGTCTGAATACTTTCCGTACCCACTGTACATGTGATTTCTCAGTTTTTTTATTTTTAATAAATTTGCAAAAACCTCAAGTAAACTTTTTTCACGTTCTCATTATGGAGTGTTGTGTGCAGAATTCTGAGGAAAAAAATGAATTTAATCCATTTTGGAATAAGGCTATAACATAACAAAAGGTGGAAAAAGTGATGAAGAAAAGGATCTTAAAAAAAAATAACCAAAAAATCTAATTATATAAAGCTAATTAAACTTCCTAATCTGGAGCACAAGTACCAACTTTATTGTTTACAGTTCCAAGACTATGACAGTGACACACATTTTTTCAGCCTTACAGAATTATTTAAAAGTAAAATTCTAACAAATTTTAATTTGAAGGCATACATACTAACCCCCAAAAAAACCTGGGACATATTTTCCTGCAATAGCTCCAGATTTGATATCCACACCAAGCACAGAAACATTACCGTGACCACAGATTTGATCAAACCCAGTTGCTCAGCCATGCGGATGAAATGATAATCAGAATTTGTTAAATTGCAAACCATCTTTTCAACTGTGTGAAGAAAGTTGCATATTAGACAAAACTGTCCACCGTAACGTATGGTTGACCTAAATAGGTTTCATAAATTTTCTAACTGAGATACTTTAAACATATGACAGTCTTGCCCTTTTTTAAGTCTTTTTTTCCATTTATTTACTCTTTTTTAAACCTACAAATTTAAACGTTAAACCATAAAGATAAGGTTCTGTTTATAAAGGCAACCTAACAAAATTTCCCATTTTTAATACTTTATAAGACAAATGTACAAATTTCAAGCTACCAATAACATATTAATTATATTACATTTAAATGTGATGAATTTTTCTGTTTTCAAACTAAACCTTGTACAATTTATGATTTCAACATATGAAACCTCATACATACTTGTGATTACATTACTAACATTAAACATTAGAATAAAAAAGAGTAAAAATTTTGTCATTTACAGTATTATACTAGCAGTCATTTCAAATGTACTAAAAGGTTTAACCAATAAGAGTACATATTATCATATTTGAAAATTAAAATATTTTTTAAAAGGTGTTAGCAAATATGGTTTCTAAGACAAGTGTGATTTTAAATTGTGAGTTTTAAGCTACCGTAATATTAAACATTGAAAAATCCTGTTCAGAAATGACTTAGTAGTTTTGCTTTTTTTAAGAAATAAAATCAGAACCAGCAGTTTGAAAACTATCTTTTAATGTTAAAATATAAAGTGTACATTCCAAAAAACTCTAGAACTAATTCCACAGTGCTGCACCACAATGTTTCAGTGAAGAGATTCTGCAACTATATTGAACCACAATTTAAAAAAAACGCATTATCTTTAAAACATGCTTTTGAACTAGATGTAATATGGTATATGAAATGCAGTAAGTCTGGATGGCTCTTTTATTTGGAACAAATACCTAAAATAGTTAATGACAAAAAAGGCATTGCAAGAACTTTTTTTTTTCTAAATGAATACAAGCTGACACTCCAAAAGTACGTATCTTCTAAATACAGCATTGCTTGGAATACAATACTCAATATAGAATGAAACAGCTCTTTTTATTTTAGATGTTAATCCAAACAAGTTTAATTAAATTCACAGTAAATGAAATCACATCAAACACTGCTCTGTAAAAAAATCTGCATAAAGCAATGTTAAAATCAGTTTTGAGTTCAAACAGACACTTAAAAACAAATTGCAATAATATTATAATGAAACTGAACCTATAACAATTCAAAAAAGTTGTAAAACTTCAGTTTCAGCAGAAAGGCAACACTGGTAAATCTAATGAATTACACACAAATGACTTTTAATAGATAGGTGCAACTGGTTCTCCAATGTAAGCCTGATAATCACACTTAAAACTTTTAACTGATTCTATAGGAAACTGCTACATCATTATACTAACCAACAGTCAATAATATTTGTAAATAAGAAGTCTTTGTGTTTTTGAATTACTCAAATTACAAACCAGTTGTAATTAAAGGTAAAATAGATTCTTTTTAACTCTACATTCACTTTGGTCCTGTACCTCTGAGCTCCATGTTAAAAAAACTGCTAAAAAAATTAAAGAACTTTAATATGTTATGCTTTAAGTATTAAACTTTTGTCAACAGAGTAAATCCAACCAAGAATAAAACAACAGAGCACACATTTTGTATAAAGCCTCCAGCATGTGCTTTTCATGTCCAGTATAAACAATACACTTTATTATTTATCTGCATAACCTGTCCAAATAAAATGGAAATTTCACCTTCCGCGAACCTGACGCCTTTTGGCCTTAAACTTTTTTTCTGAACTCTTAGGTTTCACAGTGCATACACAGGCGGAGGTTCCAGCAATACATTTAGGAAGGTCAGTTCCTCTAGTCCACTTTTTCTTCTCCAGATCATAAATTTGCACTACTTTAGAAAACACAGTGTTCTCCCAGCTGTACCCACCTAAGATGTAAATTTTATCAGCAAGCACGGCAACTCCTGACTCACTGTTGGCCTGAAATAATGGTGCCACTCGTGTCCATTGGTTGCATTGTGGGCTAAAACACTCTACATCCAAAATGTCAAATCTCTCCATGGTGTCCACACGATCATCACTGCCCCCAATGGCATAAATATGTTCGTTCAAAGTGCACATACTATGCCAGCCCCTCGCTGTGATCATAGGCCTTTTCTCCTCCCAGACATCAGTGCGAGGGTCATAACAAAGCATATTTTTCCTGTATGGTCCAATCTGATAGTCATGACCCCCAGAGATGTAAACAAAATCTTTGAAGGTTGTACCTGCATGACCATATGTGAACCTAGAATTGAAAATAAATAAATAAGTAAATAAATAAATAAAAGAAAATCTCAGGCAGACTAACTTATGGAAAATAAAGCTGCTCTTTTCAGCAAATGCTCTGCCCACATGAACACAAACATGCAATTTTGTTATTTTGTCTGTCTGATATCTGTAGACATTAAAGGTGGCAGCTTGTATGAATTACCTTTCTAGTTTATAGCAGAAAAAATATTCCACAATTTTCCAGATGTTTACAGGACAGAGAATTCAGTTAAACTTAAAACAAAAAAATTCCTAGTCCACGGGTGGGCAAAGTCAGTCCTGGAGAGCCGCAGTGGTTGCAGGTTTTTGTTCCAACCCAGATGCTTAATTAAAAACCAATCATTGTCAATTTAATTTCATGGCTTGCTAGTACTTTAACTCTGTCATGTCAAGTCATTTTCATATCCTAGGTTTTTTTTCCTTTCTAAGTATATCATCCAAATGATTTGAAGTCTAAAACAGATGAGTTATTCTCAGTGTTTCACTTTTTTCTCTTCACTTTCCTTCCAAGTATTTCATTAAACCCAATAGTACATGATAAATACACACAGGTGTAAATGGAAACAAACTAAATGGAGAAATGCTGGTTCCTTTTGTCATTTGCATCTTATTGCTAATAAGGAGCAATTAAAAACCAAGACTACAGCTGCTTAAGACTAAAATAAGCAATAAGGGTTCAAAATCTTAACGAGCGAGACAACTAAAGTGAAGCAGAAGTGTTACTTGAGCAATAAGTGCTTCTTATTAAGCAATTGGGTTGGAACAAAAACCTGCAGCCACTGCGGCCCTCCAGAAGTGAATCTGCCCACCCCAGTCCCTCCACTAGAACAGCCCAGAGTATAACTCCTAACTTCTCCACTAGATGGCAACAATGCACAATTTGTTATGCAATTATTTTTTTCATTTTATCATTGTTACCTTGAACACTGTGTAATGAACAATTCATTTTTTTTTTTTACTAATGTAGCACTGTGGAATGAAGAATATTTGAGCAAGTTACTTTTAAAATAAAAAAGAAAACATAACCGATTTTCTGCTTCTACTTTTCTACTACAAGGTTACAGGGAACCAAAGAGTTGACAGGCAGCATGTCATTGTGGATGAGAAAGATGTTCACTGCTATACACTTAAGTGCACACACACAAACACACTCAGCTATATCAGGCCAATGCAAAGTAATGGATTATCCTAACTTGTATATTTTTTGCATGTGGAAGGAAACCTCTGCACCTTGAAATAACCCACACACATACGCTGACAAATGGTAAACTCCACGGTAATTGAACATTACTGTAGGTCCCTGCAGCTAAAAGGTTGTACCACTACCTACTATGCCACTATTTCTCTAAGAAATCAACACTTTATTAAATGGTAGTTTCTCATTTTACCCAAGGACCAGATTCCAGCACTATTTAATTAGGATCAGTTAATTGCAAAAAGCTTTACACCAAAACTTATTGGAAGTAAAATTTTATTTAAAAAATGACAATAGAGCCTTGTAATAGACTGGCATCACTTCCAGGTCTGTCTCGTGCCTGGAACACAGTGTTTCCAAGAAAAGCTCCATTCTACAGTGATCCTGAACTGGATATAGTGGGGTTGAGGAAGTATGCTGGTAAAATTAGAATGGATAGATGATCACAAATTCATGTCTGTCTAAGTACTGATGAAATGTTTTTGTAGTATAAAATATGTATTTATAACTACTTAATATCTGTCAGTCTGTTTATCATTGTACCTTGGGAGTCCGGCCACATATGACCAGCTATCCACATGTGGGCTGTATACCTCCACAGAGGAGAGGGCACCATTGTCATTCCGGCCCCCAACTGCAATAAGAATATTTGAAATAGTGCCCAGGTAGAAGTCCACTCTTCGCTGGTTCATTGGCGCACCCTGGTGAGAAGAACAAGTATTTATCAAGAGAAACAGGCAACTATTAATACTACTAATGATGTACAGTTAATATTTAGAATCCAACAAACAAAGTATAATTTCTTTCCAACAGAAATCACAAATGTTCTGTAGCAGAACTAAAATGAGACACAAATACAATAAACCTTTCTGAACAAGTTAATTTTGATTTAAAATTTTGATCTGAAATTAAATTACCTTTATCCACTGGTTGCACCTTGGGTCATAGCGATAAAGAAGATTAGATGCTGCATCTCCTCCATTGTCACGGGATGAGCTTCCTCCAGCAACAAATATAAATCCCCCCATAACAGTAACACAGTGATGACTCCGCCGTGCAGGAAGCTGGGTTTCAGAAGTCCAACAGCCTTCAGTAGGATCCAAGAAGCAGACATCATCACTGAGCTCCTCTCCACGATCTGACACTTCTCCACAAACAAACAACAGCCTTTCAGGATCACCTCGAAGGGCTGAGCGGTGGTTCTGCAACAAAGGTTGCTGCATGAGTTGGTTATGGTAGTGCAAGGCCTCCTCAATCAAAGACTCACAATTTGCTTCTCTTGGGAGAAGTGAGCAGACAGCTGGCTTTACCCTGTCCAGTAGATCTGCCTTTGGAATAAGGGGAAAATGAATATTTGATAACACTTGTCGCGCATTCGATTCTCTTTCTGGGCTCTGGGTCAACCATTGTAGAGCAGCTTGAAGAAGATTATGTTCACAGTCATGCTGCACCTTGTCACTAGCCAAGTAAAAGCAAAGTTTCTGCACCCGAATATTCTGTAAGAAGTCTGGGGTGAAGGAGAGAGTTCCAAAATTGTGGAGGATGAAGGAATCAATGAAAGAATCCAGGCGGTCCAGGCTATAGATAAAGGCCAGCTCTTGCAGATACAAATAGTTCTCCTCACTTACTTCATTTTCCAAATACTCACAGCAAAAGTCTACTACTTGCCAAATCTGCAAAAGGTGGGCAGTCTCCAACACATAGTCAATATTGCCTCCATCTAGAGGGAGCTCACTGCTGTACAAAAAGTCAATGACTGCCTTCAGGCCAATATAGGAAGCCCCCACTAGTTCCACTTCTAGTTGCCGAGCTTCCCGCATACCAATGGTAAACATGGATTTGAAGTAGTCACTATAAACGGCTAGCAGATTGCGGTGGGCTGGAACATGTTGCTCATCTGCCACCAAGATAATGTCGCAGAACAGTCCTTTCTGTCTTTGTTCATTAAGCCCCTGCAGCACTGCACTTGGATGCTCTGCCAGTCGATAAACCTAATTAAATTTAACCATGAGTTTATTATTATAAGATGACCATAGATATTAAGCACTAATCCAAAAAAAAGTAAAATGCCAAAATAAAAACTTTAAAAATTATTGTCATTAATGGCAACAACAATCCTCTATGATACATGCTGCATTATACAAAAAAAAAACTATAGTTTGCTATCATGACATCTTATTTGCCAGTATTTGTGAAACACATTGCAAATTAGTGTAATAGGCACCAAACATTATAAGAGATTAAGTTATTTATTTATTTATTTTAGCTAAACCTTTTAAATAAAATCAACCAACCTTCGATGATTCACTGATTCTGTGAGGACGAGAAACACGTGATGGCCTAGTTCCATCCATTGATAACTGTAACAAAATACCTGACATGATATGGGGAGAAAAAAAATGAATGCATCAGGATTCAGCAACAGTTATGCTCGTCAAATCTATAAGCAGAGATTAACATGTGCAATTTGTGGGAAGATTATACTCCTCAGTGGCATATTACATCAACATTAACAATTTAAACAAAGTGTTGAACACTACTCCATATACAACACAAAGAAATAGAAGATTACTATAGAACAACACATGAAAAACAATGCATTTCTAATAATTACAAGCACTTCTGAATGCATCTGTAATTGTATGTTGCAGCTCCACACGATCATGTGTACTTTACAGCTCTTCATGAAGAAGGAAGCAAAATTCATTCTAACCAAGTTCTCTGCCAGCAACTCAATTCTATCCATGCGAAAATAGTGCAAGCATACTATTTCTGGCTCTAATAGACAGAGGGATGTAGCCAAATACTACATTTTATTTTCCTTGGTAAATTTTTTTGACTAAATAGTTATACTTAAAGTGACCGTACTCTCGATACGTTTTTGGGGGGCTTAGTCAATAACAGGTTCAACTGAGGGGATAGTTTGTCAAACGTTCGATACTTTTGTCATTAAATAAGCACGCTATTTGTACAGTCAGTAGCGTGCCTGTTTCCATTTCCCCTACCATTTATTTTTCATATCTATTGTTTACTTACACGTTATATTTCATTTTCCTCTACAATGCTACGGCGCTCGTTAAGAGACTAACGGAGCATGTCTCAACGGTACAACAATCAAAACTGTAAGAGCGTGAGTTCCATCCTAGCTCAAGATGCGTCTTTGTACAATTATGTTAGTGACAAACCCGCTTTACAGCTAATATCAATTAAAAACATCCGTTACCAGTTCAGGTGCGTTTTTTATTTGACTCATAGCAAGTTATACGGGATGCTTTCCGTGTACTAGTTTCAGGGCATTTGCCCATTCCGATGCCGCAGCCATGATCTCATCCAGGAAGTATTTCCTTGATTGACGTAGGAATGCTCCAATCATTTTGATTTGCCGGATATTGGGCGGAGGAAACGCGCCCTCCTGCATTTACTTCACTCTTACGTTAGGAGTCAGTGATGCTCTACTGATGATATTTAGTAACGATAGTCTGGACAGAGATAGCAGGTATGATGCAGTCTTAACGGGAAAGACATTTAATTCTTATTTTATTTTTTGTCTCATGAAAATTGCATACTGTTGAAATTTACATATGTTTCGCGTACTGTTTAAATGTTAAAAGACGGCGACGACGGTCTGCTCTTTATAAAAGCGTTAAAGTACTGTGGGTAAAACTGATGATGACTAAGCGGTGGCGTCTGGACTCAATAATACGTATGCAAATGTTGACCATACCAAAAATGTGGACTCACACTTTTAAGATTACGGTTAGCAATTTTTTTATTGTATGCATAGCTTATAGTTGCAAGGAAAGACCAGTATATATTTATTTAGGACCAGTGCATATAGGGATTAAAGATTCAGTTTTAATTCCGAGGATTTTTCGAGCTCATCCTGTTTATCTTGAAACAAACTGTCGTTTGATAAAGTTTTGTTTCTTTATTTTTGCCAACGATCGTATATCACATTAATATACAGTACGTTATGACGCTATAATAAGCTTGTTCTAATGACGATGCATTTAACAGTATCCTGCTATGGCTCGCCATAAAAATATTAAAAGCAATCTAAAAAATATTTTTAGCACCTTATAATACATAAAAAATTCCTGGAATGTACGATGCACTACTCAATTAACATTTTTAAAAATGTATTATATAGTTAAGACCTCATTTATGATGACCTTTTTTACAATACAACACAGAGTAAACCACATTCATAACATTTAAGAATAGGTTTGATAAGTTCGCTCCATCCATCCATTAATTTTTTTTATTCCGGAAACCTAGTTGAGGGAATAGGTGACTAACCTTGGCATAATTTGAGGTAAGGCACTACCCAGCACAGTAGAGTCCTGGCTTCAGATCCTTGGCATTGTTACTAAATATGTGGAGAGCACACCTTCCATTTTTGCATAAAATAAGTCTGGCCCCATGTAAGTGAGTGTGACAACATGCATGAGTGTAGCTTCTGTTGGTCTGGTATCCCATCCAATGTTGATTGTTCTCATGTGCCCAGGTTGTATAAGACCAGGCACCCCACAACTTTAAACTGAATAAGCAGGTCAAAATGCAAATGTTAGTGAAAGTTAATTCAGACATTGTAGTCTCTTCTTGGACTCTTGTTAGTAATCAAGCTATTTGTTTATTCAGAATGGAATTCCTGACATAGTTTAAATTACATGTTTTATTAAACATCTTGTCTCAGCTTTTACTGCTCCCATCAAGTTATCTTATTCTACAAAATACATTAAGACACATATTCTTTTTGTTTTTATTGTACTAGGGTGTTGTACTGTGTTAGCCATTATGAATGTAGTGAAAAGTCAAGCAAAATGACACCTTTTATTGGCTAACTAAAAAGATTACAATATGCAAGCTTTCGAGACAACTCAGGCCCCTTCTTGCATATTCTTGCCCCTACAATGCATATTGTAATCTTTTTAGTTAGCCAATAAAAGGTGTCATTTTGCCTGACTTTTCACAACATTTGTTTTTATTGTAATTCATGCATTATTTAAGATTGTGTATCTATTTTTATGTACCAATTGGCATTGTGCAGATAGAGATGCATATTACATTTTCTGAAGTTCATTATCATGCTGCTATTTGGAATGAAATACTAGACAAAATTCAGGTTGACTGATTCTCAGCCATTTTGAAAACAGACAATTGTTTTTCTTCAATTCTTTTTTAAAAAGTATGCGGTACTGCAGAGCTAACAGACTAAACATAGAATGAGGAATAGAATTAATCAACGATATGAATCTATGATAGCTACATAAAATAATTTATAGTGTTCATATGCTTTTTTAATTTCGCAGTTTGTAATACACAGAATTACTAATTTAATTCATTAATTTTCCATACACGCCTTATTCTGGTACAGATTTTTGGGGCTTCATAATATTATGTAGTGGAAATTATGTTCACATTGAGATCTGTCATATAATATACATTTAGACAGAGTGAATGATAAAAGTAGGAGTCAGCGCAACTAAGATGTCAGGACCAAGTTTTCAAACTTTTAGTAAGAAACTGTAAGCAGTGGTTCCTAAGCTTATTTTTATGGGAATTGTGTGATTGATTTTTTTCATTCTGAAAGAGTTTTAATGAAAGGTCAACTTGTGTCTTTAAGTTAACTCATTTATTAAGCATATAACTTATTACAGTTCAAAATCTGTAGAGTCAGAAATAATGAACCATTTGTGTCAGTATAAGACATTTAGCAACAATCTTGCCTTGTGCCCCATTACTTTTAGATAAAGCATGACGTTTTCTTCAGTTTTTGTCTTTTACTTTGTTCTAAATGAAAGCAATCGAGTGATGAAAGCTATAAATATGCAAGCCTGCAGAGGAGCATAAGACTTTCATCAAAAAAAAATTCTTAATTTGGGAGAATACATTTGTACTGACATATGAAATGGGTAATTCTTATGAATGTCTGAGTCTACATGCTTAAATAGAGTCCTTAAAATAAAAAAAACAAAGAGAGTCAATTAAAATGAGAACTCCTTTACTAGTTTAGAATTCCATACAACCACCCATTTATAGTGTACATCTCTGTCCATCTATTCAACCATCCATTTATTTCCAGATATTATTTTGAAATTTCAAAGTTACAGGTATTTGGACTTTTTTCTAACAGGGGCTTTAGACAGGGTCCTGATCAAGGTGGGTTAAACAATGCATCTCAGGGAACACTCACACACACCCACATTCACCTACACTAGACCATTAAAGAGTAACCAGTCCGCCTAACCTGGATGTCTTTGGTATGTGAAAGAAAAATCGGAGTGCATGGAGGAAACACATGCAGGTGGTAACCAAGTTCGGATTCAAACTAGGATCTTTGATTTATGAAGCAACATTAAACACTAAGTTGCAATGCCAAGGTCTTTAAGAAATCATTTGTAAAAAATCAGATGTACACAGAGGAGCCCCACTATACAGAGTTTGAGAATACCACATACACATAATTAATGTGTCATAAAGGTTATAAAAATAAATACAAAAAACTTGTAAGAAGCGTCAGGTAATATATGATAACTCTGTGAAATTTAGCATTGGATGGGCAAAAAATGATTGAGAAACAAAAAAAAAATATTTGTGTCACGCCAATGTGCATTCCTCTATGATTGGTCCTCAAATGGTGTCATGCTGGATTTAAAACAAGTTTTTAAGACCTGGAACCGGAAGGGGCAGGGCTAGAGGTAGAATCAGGGGTGAGTTCACAGATCTTCTTAACAGGTCTTCTTCTGGATCATGTGGATCATGGTCTTTCTGTCTAAAGATGAAAACAACAATGTCACTGTGGCACATTTAAATACTTATCTGTGCACCCCTTAGACCATTCCCCCCCCCCCCCCCCCCCACCAAAAAAAAACCATTAAACCTATGTGAGTAAAAGGTTTAATAAAAATATTAAAATAAGCATATGTTTATATGTTGTTTGGCCTAGTAGTTAGGAGGCTGGGATTTAAATTGAAACACTGCCAATTCTGTCCAAACAAATGTGACCAGTCACATTTCCATGCAGTTCTCCAGTTGTACAAATATATGATGGAATAGCCTTCCTTTGAAACCCCTTTTTGAAGGCACTCACACCCTAAATGTGCCTGCGCATGACAGTCATCAGTCAATGCTCCAAAGAGTCTTGTTTATCCCCTGTCAGTTTGATTTTTCTACAAAATATATCAAGATTTTTTTTTTTCCTTTTTTAACTGTTTTCTAAAATCTGCTAGTGGCAGATAGTGTTGTAAACAGTTTGAAATTTTTCAGATAAGGAAGACATTGCAATACACCCTAAACATGCTGCATGTTAATTAGCTCATCCAAGTAACAATTTCAGTTAACATATAAATCAATCTCATAACATATAAATCCATGTGTTTTTATTTTTTATTATTTTTCTTATTTATTAAGATCTTGTGGCTATTTTTTTTTTCTTAAGTGCAAACTGAAATTGTTTGCAGCATACACTACTTTAATCCCAACGCACTACGGGCTGCCTCTCATTTTCTAACTCTCAGGTGCTCTGATCTACAGTATTGCTTTTTCAGAACACCCAGTAACAGGGCCTTCTGCTTCTTGTTTCTGCCCTTCCTCCTTTATTGGCATAATATAGTGTGCATTGTCAGTGCCAGTACATACTTACTGCTCTCTCCTTTTGTGTATTGCTAGTCCTTTTGTGTATTGCTAGTTATATGTCCAGCTGCCCTGTGTCATAATCTGCATTTTCACCCAACATAAAATGTTAACAATTTAAATTTAAACTAATCCTGTAAGTTGCTTTGAGTTAAGGTGTCTAGCAAATAAGCAGTAAATATAATAATATATCCATCCATCAATGTTCTGAATGGGGCATAGGAAACTTAAGCCTGTCGAAACAGCATCATATATAGAAGGGGAACAAACCATAGATGGTGTACTAGTATAATATACATTTATTCTGTACTTCACATGAAAACATTGTAAAGTTTAATTAAGTTAAATTAGTAATTTCAAATTAGGTAAACAGTGCTGCTCACCCTTAGCACTTGAGGAGAGACAGTGTACAATTTCATGACAGGCAGTCCATTAAACAGAAATAGCCTGAACCTCATTTCAACCCAGGATTGTGTAATAATAAATGTGCTGCACGTCTGTATTCAGTAATTAGCACTGTCCAGCTTTAAAGAGCGGTACCAATAACAACAGACAGATAGAATAAAAGTTCTGCAGTGAAGTTATCTTAGAGATACAGTCAATCATCATGTGGACTTTTGTTTGTTTTTTTTAACTTGCAACAGAGCATTGACTTAATACACGAAAGAGTTGGTTTGTATGTCAATTTTCATTGCAGTGGACTGAGGTCCAATTTAGAATTGGTCCCTGACTTAACCCCAGTGCATAGTATTCTTTTTCCCATATTATTCTAATATGAAAAGCAAATTTAATAAATGGATTGGTAAATAGATATGCATATGTCTAGACTCAAACAGTGTACTGTACTACACATATAATAATTTCGTTAAATACTTTTTTAGGGCAGTGCAGTAGATTAGAGGTTAGTGTTACTACTTCATTTATTATGTATTCTAGGTTTTAAGTCTGTGCCTAGTTGTTGTCTGTGAGAAGTCTGCATGAATTTCTGGTTTCTAGGTGGATTTTGTTTTGCGTACTGTGGCTTTCCACTTATATCTCCAAAATTTGGCAGTTCAAAGTAATCCTCTGAAATGGTCCTACACGGTTTGTTTCTGCCTTGTGCTAGCACTACTGGGATAGAATCTACACTCTGAACTGCATTAAGTGGTTGGATAGTGTTATTTTTATATGCCACAGCCGCACATCAATTTAGTGTACAATCTCTGAGCATTCACATTTCCATCCATCCATCCATTATCCAACCCGCTGAATCCGAACACAGGGTCACGGGGGTCTGCTGGAGCCAATCCCAGCCAACACAGGGCACAAAGCAGGAACCAATCCCGGGCAGGGTGCCAACCCACCGCAGTATTCACATTTACAATGTGAATCATCCGTTTTCTAACCACTTATTTAAATATAAGATTCTAGGGGGACTGGAAGCATACCTCAGTAATACATGGTGCTAAGCAAGAAACAGCCCTGAACATTGAGCCAGTCTATCACATGTTATGTACAAAAAATAAATTGAATTGAATTGAATACACTTACGCTGACATTCACTCATTCTGTACCAGTTTAGATTCACAATTTAACCATACATACACAGCTTTGTTTAAACATGGAACTACTAAACAATACTTCCACAGAAAAATAATATATATATTATTTCAGAAAGTATTCAGACCCTTTCACTTTTTGACGTTTTGCCTTATGCTAAAATCATTTAAATTTATTTTTCCCTCATCAAGCAGCAAATAGTACCCCAGAGTGACGAAGTGAAAACAAAATATTAAATATTTTGCAGATTACTAAAAATAAAAAACTGGAATATCACACAAGTATTCAGATCCTTTGCCTTGATGCTTGAAATTTGACTCAAGTACTTTCCTTTCTATTGATCATTATTGAAATGTTTCTATACCTTGTTTGGAGCCCACTTTTGGAATTTTCACTTCACTGAAAATGATTACGGTAGTAAAGGCCCGCACCTGGCTATATAAGGTCCCAAAGCTGACAGTGTGCATCAGAGCAAAAACCAAGCCATGAAGTTCAAGGAATTGCCTGCAGAGCTTAGAGGCAGGATTGTGTCGAGGCTTAGTTCTGAGGAAGACTAAAAAAAATTTTCTGCATCCTTGAAGGTTCCCCCTTGCAGTAAGGAGACCATGGTTCATGTACTGGGTCCTCCCTGCGTGGAGTTTGCAAGTTCTATCTGTGTTTGCATGGGTTTCCTCCAGGTGATCCACTTTCCTCTCACAGTCCAAAGACATGCAGTTTAGGTGAATTGGCAATGCTAAACTGGCCCTAGTTTGTGGTTGGTGTGTGTGTTTGCACTGCGATGGACTGGCGCTCTGTCCAGGGTTTGTTCCTGTCTTGCACCCTGTGCTGATTGGGATAGGCTCCAGCAGACCCATGTGACACTGTTCAGGACTAAGCGGGTTAGGAAATGACTGACTGAAGGTCCTCAAGAGCACAACATAGTAGACATTTGGAACACCACAACTCTTCCTAGAGTTGGCACCCCTGCCAAACTAAGTAATCGTTCGTGAAGGGCCTTGGTAATAGAAGTGATTGAGAACCTAATGGTCACTCTGGATGAGCTCCAGAGACTCTGTAGAGATGGGAGAGATTTACAGAAGGAAAACCAATACTGCAACATACCATTGATCTGGGATGTACAGTAGAGTGTCCAGATGGGAAGCCTCCACTCAGTAAAAGAAGCACAAAAGCCTGCCTGGAGTTTGCAAAAAGGCACATAAAGAGTTTTCAAACAGAATTTTCTGGTCTGATGAAACCAAGATTGAACTGTCTGTCCTCAGTTTTAAGTATCATGTCTGCATTAAATCAGTTACTGCTCATTACCTGTGCAATACCATTCCAACAGTGAAGCATTGTGGTGGCTGCATCATGCTTTGGGGCTTTATTTCAGTGGCAGGGAATGGGAGACAGAAAGCTAAACAGAACAAAAGTACAGATATATTTTTAGTGAAAACCTGCTTCACTGCACTCTGAACCGAAGGTTCACCTTCCAACAAACCAGTCACCCTATATACAAAGCAAAAACAACACTGCAATGGCTAAAGGACAACTTTGTGACTGTTGATTGGACTAGCCAGAGCCTGGATTTGAACCGAATTGAACATCTCTGGAGAGACCTGAAAATAGCTGCCCACGAACAGTCACCATACAATCTGACAGAGCTTGAGAGGATCTTCAGAGAAGAATGGCAGGAAATCCACAGATGTAGATCCAGGTGTGAGAAGCTTGTTATATAAGACACAAGACTCTATCTAGGCTGAAATTGCCTTCAATATGCTTCGCCTAAGTACAGAGAAACGAGTTTGAATTGTGTCAATGTGATATTTCGGTTTTTTTACTTGTAATAAATTTGTAAGAATTTCTAAAATCCTTTTTTTCGATTTGTCATTCTGATGTATTTAGTGTTGATTGGTGAGGGAAAAAATTAAACTGCAACAAATCAAAATGTAAAAAGGTGAAGAGCTCTGAATACTTTCCGTATGCATATATATATTCAGTTTATAAATCTGATTTGTATGTCAATTTTGTCATCTAATGAATTTTACAACGAGTTTGCAACTGTTATACAGTATATTAATAACGATCACAGACAGCAGGGGGCAGCCATTTCAAATGAAAGTATTACAGTGAAAGTTGGCGGATTTAATTTGCTTCTATGCCCAATTTGGCCATTAGGAGGTGAGTGAGTTTAGCCTTGGGGGCCTTTTTTCACAACCTGGTTGAGTAAAGCCACCAACGCCCAAAGCGGTGAAAAAAAAAAGAAAGGAGAAAAGCCTCTAGAGACGTCTGAAGATCCTCAGTTATCATTCACTATTTGGAAGGGCACGTCCTCTGTGGCACAGCTTTCTCCTCCAACTGCTGGCTCACTTGCTTTCATAATTTACATCATCTTTTTTTCCCTATTCCTAATTTCATTAGCAGCCTTGCGTGCTTTATTTTCGTTCTATTTTTTTTTTCCTTTAATAGCGCTTGTACAATGGCAACAAAAATCGATAAAGAGGCTTGCAGAGAAGTTTACAACCTGGTCCGAGACGACACGACTGATACTAACTGGTGAGTAGCTGCTGCGGGAAGGCCAGCCGGCTTGCTTTACTCTTGGTGTTGGTAGATTCATTCAATCGCGAAGTTGTTTGAAGCGCTGCAGAATGACAGCCTAATTCAAACATGTTTTTCATCAAAGAAAGACGTATTTCTACATATATATTTATATATATTTGTATATGTTATATGTCGATTAATTAATGGCTAGATCGACATTTATTTTTACGTTAAAAATCCGTGAAATGTCAAAGGATTTGTTGGGCAATGTATTGTTTAACGTGCATTGTTTCGCGCACTCGGCGCTGTTAACACTTGGAAACAAGCAATTCTTAATGAAGAGCATTTATGCTTTTAATTAAATATCTTACTTTTCTCTCTCAGGGCCAGCTTCATATATGAAAACAACACGATAGTACCAGGTGCCTACGGAACAGATTACGAGGAATTTAAAAGCCAATGTAAAGGTAATGACCGATCACCGTATAGCGCAGACCAAGTGGCTTAGTATTGCTTGCCTCTGCTGTTTGCACTTCACTTTCATGCCTACACCGAAGAAGGCAAAACTAGTTAATAAGGTACCACAGTGTTGATCTGTTGGAGTTTCGAGTGGTTTGCAGTCTTTGACCCCAAGGAAGTAAAGATAATAATTAAGCTATCGCTTCTGTTTGCTCAAGAATGGCTCGAGTTTTGCGTTACTCCCGGTTTTCTTGTGTTAATTATTTGTGCGATTTTTTAAAATGTAAATAAAAAGTTATATCCTGAAAGAAAATTTGCATGTATTAGTAAAAGAAGTAGGAATGACAATTTTTGGAAAAATGATTTTTTTATATACTTATTACAATTACAAAGTCATTTATTTGCAAAACCAATACTTGTGCAAGCGAATTACGGGTGGGGCCACAAGCGTATCTAGTTCCTATTGCTGATCTCTTCCTCTTTTAGTGAACAACGGGGAGGGCACCACCCTCAAACATCTATTTTTCTGTAGTCAAGGTTTTCGATTAACTTTTCGGAGTCGTCTTTTAATCTATAAATTCACCGTTAACCAGTGTATTGTATTTTAGTTTCAGACAGAAGTCTAAAGGAGATTAAACTACCTTTTTAAAGGTTATACTCCAACAAATAAACATTTCAATGGTTAACACAAATTCTCAGAATTACTAGAACAGAGTATAATAGTTAATTTGATTTATTTTACATTATCTTAATTTAAATGTCCATTCACATTTACATTAATGTAGTGGTTAGGTAGGATAGATTAAGGGTCTTGCTAATGTGCTCAGGAAGGAGGCAGGATCTTTTTCAGTCTTCTGCAGTCCTTTTAAAAGAACAGTCTTGATGAAGCAATAGCACCCTTTTTAAAAATTAGAATCTTGACAGTATGAGAACATTAATATGAGCAATTCAGCAGTTAATTTAGTTTCCATGTTTGTACTAGTACCATACTCTGTCATGATTCTTACATTTGTCAGTTTAATTTTGCCTTTAGGATTGTTAGAGGCAAAGCATACTCTGCTTGCTGGAAAGAATTGCAGGTGCTATGCAGGTCATGTTGTAACTGGAAACCTTAAAAATTATATATAATATATATATATATAATACATTCTTTTCAAATGTTTCCTTTTAAAAATATGGGTGTGGTCAGAAGGATCTGGGCTGAAGATTCAGTACTGCTGCAAATCTGGTAGCATTGCATACCTATATTAGGGCTGCTGCACCATGTAGAAGATGACATTTAAAACACAGCAAAGCACTACATGAAACCAAAAATACATTAGAACAGTTTTAACCTGATGACAGTCAATTGGTTGAAGGGTCTGACACTTCCACTTGTAAGACTTATCTCTCTACTCCTTCTAGGTTTCAAAAGCTTTAAAAGCCAAATTTTTTTGAAAGTTTTAAATTATGAAAGTTAAATGACTGTTCTTTTTTGTTTAATATAGTCTCATGTAGTAGTATTTATTATACACTTGAATTCAAGTAAAATATCCAAACGTTTTAAGAGTTAAACATAAAATCTTGCTTAAGGATGGTTCTTTGATTCCCAGGCATTGCATAAATCAGTATGTTAAGCATTACAGTAATGTATGATTTGTTTGATTTCTCTTTAGAGTTCTTCTGCCTAGAATATTCTGTGCATAGACTTCTTTTCACCTCATGTGCCATAGTTCACCATAGCCATGAATTTAATTATTTTTCAAAATTGTAATCTAAATTGAGCTGTCACGAGCAAAGTAATAATCTACCAGGGTGTTCATATAAACTGGATGTTTCCTTTTTTTGGATTTTACTTTGAAAGCATCCACAGGTTATGCATGTTTATTGTAATCAGGCTACTTGGAAAAAAAATGCATCTAATCAGAATATGATTACAAAATCCATTCTATTGTTGGCTAAATTAATTTGCTTCAGCAGACTAAGACTAAACAGGGGGTATGGATCTTTCTTATACATGGTAAATTTATTGGTAAAGTCTGTCATGACTATAACAATAATAGCAAACTAAAAAAATCTGAATCTAAGGTTGCCCTGTAAGTAATTCAATAGGGCCGACTGGTAGAGTTTATTCAATTGAGGCATAGACTCTTAAATATAGTTTTATGATGTCTCAGGGGTCATTATATCAACTGAGAAGTGATGCCAATGAAAGGACCATGGAGAGCATTCTGTGACTGTGCAGCAGTGACATTGACTTAAAAAGCCTTCCTTATACGGTCATTCTTCATGAGTCAGCTATTATAATAATTGAGGAGTAATGAGTAAAAGTAAGATATGTAAAAGACAAAAAGGTAGATGTGTTTATGTGCTAGTACAACACAGAAGATCTTTTTCTATAGATAACTTTTTTTTTCACTTCATAATGGCCTATGCATTCTCTTTATTAGTAATGTAGTGTCCTCTTATTTGAGAGAGTTACCCATTATAGCTTTGAGACCTGCCTTAGAGACACAGTCAAAGGTGAAGGATTGGTTCTTCCATTTAACCATCTGTCTTTGCATGCTTTATAAATTGCCCCTCCCCGAATTGCTAAAACTACTGAATTTTACCAGACACAAACACATATCAGTTCTTTGCTAAATTTAGATCCCAGAGTTCATTGGTAATTATGGTGGGCTGAGAAGATCCTAGTTACTGAAAATAAAAGCCTTGCAGTCTTTACAGTACTAAAATCACCAATATTGGTTTTAACAGACACAAAAGGAACATTCAGGAGAATGAGCTGAAGCAAAGCAGAATGTTTAAAGTTCACCTGTAATAATACAATTTTTTTTTTCTTCAAAGAAATTAGCTTTTTTAGTCAGATTAAATGGTTGTTAACTTGTTTAGTGCACAATTTGGGCAGAACAACTGACAGACGAATTCTTAGCCCAATTAAATGTCAAGTGTCTGGTAGGCATCAGACATTGTTTCACTTGTATGTGTGCACATTAAGTGGGTATACTGTAAGATCCATTTATCTATCCATTTTCACAGTCATTATACAATGTTGAAACTCACAGAAATGCCAGAGCTTTCATTTTAGTAATGAACATGATTTCCTCCTGATATATTGCCTATCTGTAGTTTGACATTCTCACATGGAGGTATATTTGTGCTGCAAAATACACTGATTGAATGCATTTAAACAATGGAGTCACCTGTAAAGATAATTGCTATTTTAGGCAGAATCTCCAAACTTGACACACACAATAGATATATATATATATATATATACATAATGACCGTACAAATGGGTAAGATATATAGATTTAAAATAGAATATTAACTGTATAGTATAGAGTTGTTGTTGAAAGTATATTTTAATCTATAAGGAAAGCACCCCTTGTAAAAGAATTGATAAATCCTAATGTTTAATATTTATTCATGTATTATTTTCTTAAATATTTTCAGTACATGGTCACAGAGAGTTAGTATTTCAATTTTGACTTTTTTTTTGCGTCTATGGATTGGATTCCCAACTAAGTATGCATTAGGTTGGCCTGTTCAGGGTGTAAGTCTGAATATGGCCGCAAGTGAGGATTTTGTCAAGTATATGGTTAGGCTAGACTCCCTAATGTCACAAACTAGGAAAAGTTTCACTAATAAATAATAATGGATGTTTTGTTTACACTTATGTTGCATGCTGATAGAGATGTATGTTTAAGAAAGGAATATATAAAAGTTATTCCCCACTGAAGTTTCAAACTGAAAATGGTCAATTCATGGAATACTAAGCACTTGACCTAACAGAAACACATGTAATGTGCACCCCAGTTGTTGTAATTCATTTTCATCCACTACTTTGAGTTGTATTATGCAGATTTACCCCAAAAGTGGGTGATTTTATCAGCACCGATTTAAATGTTTCTTTTTCTGAGTAACAATGAACTTGTTAAGATGGTTATAAAATAGGTGGGTGGACATTGTATGTGAGGAGAGGAAAAAATTTCCACAGTCAAAGGTAGTACAATATTCTTGATTGACTACCTCAGTATTTGCCAAGCATTTTGTAACATTAAGTAAAGTGTGTTAATTAATTACCTGTACCATCCATTCATTATCCAATCCATGGTACAGTATATGATTTAACATGTCTGGGGACTGGTCTAATAATAAGCAGAGTGTATCTTGCCAAAAGCTCCAAAAATGGTTATGAATGATTTTTGTCTAATGTGCTTCCTTGTAGTTTCTTAGTGACGTACAAGTTTAGTGGTTTGAACTGACATGAAAAACAATGATTTGAGACTCATGAGTTTGTGGCTGCCCTTCCTTTAGTGCTACAGAGGAAATGTGATTTCTTAAAATTATTTTAAAAGAAAAGAAAGCAAAATTGAGGAAGTAATCATGCAAATATTCCTGCAAGTAAAAGTGACAACAGTGTTACTGCATCTATATGAAAAAGAAATTTCTTTGCTGAAATCACCACACACAAAAATATATGGGATTTGCAGGTTACATATCTGTTAAACTTACATGATTTGTGGTGTTTTTTTGTGTGTGTTTGCATCCTAAGGTCATGCAGTTTTCTTCCTTATAAGGTTTTTTGCTTATAATATGCTGTGTAATTCTGGGCTATGACGTAGTTGTGGGTTCCTCTCTCTGGGTTTGTATGGAGAGAGTAGCAAACAATGCATGCTAGCCTTTAATAATTCTTTGCATTTATATAGCGCTTTTCTCACTACTCAAAGCGTTTAGCAATTGCAGGTTAAGGGCCTTGCTCAAGGGCCCAACAGAGCAGAGTCCCTTTTTTTGGCATTTTGCGGGATTTGAACCAGCAACCTTCCTATTGCCAGTGCAGATCCCTAGCCTCAGAGCCACCTATGACTTTATTGGTTTAATTTATTCCTAAAATGGCAGTGATAATGATGAATTTGTGTTAATTTATAGATGCATGTTGTCGTGATTTATTTTTTCCAAAGTGCTGCAGCCTTTTGTGTAATTACAAGGAAGACGTTAGTAAGTATATAATCAAGGTGTCTAAAATATCCAAAGTATCAATTTCACTTGGTTTCTTTCTTGCAGTAGGTGCTGGTTTCATTAAAAATTCTGGTGTATTCATTAAAAATTCCCAGTGATCATGCATACACCAGAAGTGCATACTTTTTTGACTATGTAGTATTTGAGTACTTGCTATATTTTTTTTTACTACCTTTTGAAATTATTTAAAAAACTAGAGGGCTTTGCCCCCTGCTTGTATCGCTCGCCAACCCCCGTGTTTGGTTTTCCGGATTCACACTTTTAAGATTTTTTTTTTTTCTTTGAATTGTTGCTATTTCATTAGTTTCACTTTTATTTCAGAACTTCTGTAAAAACAATATTTGGAATCTTTGGAGTCCCAATATGTTGAATCTTTTAAATGAGGTCAGTGAGACATGTGTTTAATGACTTTGTACCATAATTCAGGATAGGTTTTTCTGTTTGGAATTTCAGCACAGATAAAGTGATCTACATCATCAGCAGTTAATAATTTTTTTTTTTTTTTTTTTGCAAAGTAACCAATAAATGCATTTGAGGTAAACCCCATTTTTGAAATTCTCTGACTTAAACTTCAAAGCCTTACAATATTTATATACTTCTGAAATATCACGTGTCCATATATTCGATCTCTATTCGCCTTTTCGTTATTTCTCCAAGTAATAATTTCTCATTTTTTTGCGCTAATGCAATGTTTACTTTCTTTTTTTGACACTTTTTTTTTCTGCTTTCATGTTCTGTATCTTGCTCTGCATGTGTTTCGCGCCTACGTTTTTTTTTTTTTTTTTTGAGTCTTTTGAATTCCAGTTCTCATTATCTTTAACCTGCTCTGCATGTGTTTGGCCTCCTTGTTTTTTAACCTCTTTATGGCGTTTTACTTTTTTTTTTCTACTGTTTTTTATTTCTGACCTCACTTTGTCCTGCTTTTTTTCAGTGACACCTGGTCTGTTGTGATTATTTTCCCTTTTTCGAGTAATAATTTCCGTTTGTTTACGCTATTGCGATCTTTGCTTTCTTTTTTTTTTTTTTTTTTTTTTACTTTCTAATTTTCCTACTTTCATATTCTGTACCTTTCTCCACATGTGTATCGTGCCATTTTTTTTTTTTTTTTGAGACTTTCGAATTCCAGTGGTTTCATAATCTCTAACCTGCTGTGCATGTGTATAGTGCCAACGTTTGTGAATGTCTTTATGAAGTTCTACTTTGTCTTTTACTCTGTCTTTTAATTCTGAGCCCGATTGGACATGCTTTGTTTCAATTCCACTTGTTACGGGCTGATAATTACTTTCCTTATTTTCTGAATTTGCACCTAGATTATTTTTTCTTTTTTGCTCTTTTTTCTCTCCAACGCTTTTGAGTCTTTCTCCGCACTGCTTTCTTCTTTGCTTAGTCGTCGACGTTTCATTTATAACGTATTGTCCTTATACACTTTATATGTGCTGAGACCCTGGATCTGTTTGTGCTCAAATCCTTCACATGACTGAATGTTTTGCTGCACGTTGTCTTATTTGATAATGATTGTAAGTAGGGCGTGTCTTGCAAGAATCTCATGTTCTACGTCATCGCGAGACGGTCCTGCGTCAATCTCTTGGCACAATGTCTCATGTTTAAGGTCCCTGCGAGACGCTCTGTGGCCATTTCCTTTCGTCTTGCAGGTCTTTTAAGTGTCTTCCGTGATCTTAATGTGAAGATCATGTCTCGACGCCCTAGTGTTTCTCTCCAAGATTCTTTTTTGTAACAGAGAGAAATCCCCTTACAGCAGTCAGAAAAATGCAAGATTATTGAGGTTTCTTATTCAGTTACAACAAACCATTAATATGATCCGTTAGGAGGCAGAAATAATCCTCAAGCTTTATTTATTTATTTCATATATTACCTTTCCGTTTTAAACATCATTTAAGTATGCTCGGGTGTGGTAAAACACAAGTTCCATTGATTACCAGTCATACAAATAAGTAGATAAGTGATTTTTACTTGGAATAATTAGTGATTAGCATTCCTTGTTATTAGCAGCCTATGTGTCATCACATTTCTTCGCACGTAAATTTAAGAGTTCATTGTAAGTTGTTACATTATGCTGATTACTAGTTATCTAGTAATGCGGGCTCTGCATCGGTCTGTCATGGTGAAAAAGGAGCTGAGCCACAAGGCGAATCTCTCAATTTACCAGTCGATCTATGTTCCTACCCTCACCTATGGTCATGAGCTATGGGTAGTGACCGAAAGAACGAGATTGCAAATACAAGCAGCTGAAATGAGTTTCCTCCGCAGGGTGTCTGGGCTCTCCCTTAAAGATAGGGTGAGAAGCTCAGTCACCCGGGAGGAGCTCAGAGTAGAGCCGCTGCTCCTCCGCATCGAGAGGAGTCAGATGAGGTGGCTCGGGCATCTGATCAGGATGCCTCCTGGACGCCTCCCTGGTGAGGTGTTCCGGGCACGTCTAACCGGGAGAAGGCCCCGGGAAACACCCAGGACATGCTGGAGGGACTATGTCTCTTGGCTGGCCTGGGAACGCCTTGGGATTCTCCCGAAAGAGCTAGAAGAAGTGGCCAGGGAGGGGGAAGTTTGGGCATCTCTGCTCAAGCTGCTGCCCCCGCGACCCGACCTCGGATAAGCGGAAGAGGATGGATGGATAGTTATCTAGAAACAAATGTTCTTCCATAGTGGCGGCATTAGTAATTTCAGAATGAAATAGCAGAGTGGGTTGTTATGCTGTGAATGAGAAGTGTTAATATGTGAATCTTTAAGAGCTTTTTAAATAAAGTGTTGCTATATGGTGGGTATTGATTGCATTTCTACAGGGTTCAGATAGGTGCATTTGCCATACAAAAACATTTTTGTACCAAAATACACAAAGTATTTATTTTTTTGGTAACAGGTTTTCAGTTCCAGTGCTTTCTTGACTAAAGATATACAGTAAATGTTAACAGCCATATTATCCAGGTCACAGTGCTGCAGATATGAATACATTAAAGAACGGTGCCCTGCTGACGTATAAAATTTAATAAACTAGCATTCACAGAAAATTAAATACCCAAGTTAAAAAAAAAATTAATCATCTATGTAAATGAGTATTCATGCATTTAAGGTTCTTCTGCATTCAATATATAATGAGTTATTTTGAAAGAATAAGGGATACTGAAAAAAACATTTTTAAATAAATGTTTTGCTTTCCATTTTTGCTTATATCAGAATGTGTTTTTTGTCTAAGTTTTTGCCTACTGTCTTTCAACTTTTCATTAATTTCTGTGAAACCTGTTCACTTACTGTCTGGTCACATTTGCTTCCTGCAGAAACTATGTCTTGGATTACATTTCAGTGTTTTCATCAGGTGTTATTCCGTGGTAACTGCAGAAACTTAAACATAGTTTGTGTACATTAAATGAGGGTCACTAGTTTCAGTGACTCTCTGAACTGAGCCTTTCTTTTGTAATAATTCCCATTTTTGTCAGAAATTTGAGCATTTTGTTTTAAAGGCTTTATAGTCTTTTTGCCAATGTAAGTGCTGTAAGCTGAGTCATTAGGCCAACATATCAAGATCTGGTTAAACTACAGTATGCAATAATCACATTTATTAGTAAATGTTAGGAAAATTTTGTACAGGTGGTCACCTCAGTGCTTCTGTGGTTTGAGTACTTCTCACATCTTCTGCCTGCATTTTCTAAAGATTCACTCCAAATATATAGATATACTTTATTAATCCCAAGGGGAAATTCACATACTCCAGCAGCAGCATACTGATAAAGAACAATATTAAATTAAAGAGTGATGATAATGCAGGTATACAGACAGACAATAACTTTGAATAATGTTAACGTTATTCCCCCGGGTGGAATTGAATGGTGGCATAGTTTGGGGGAGAAATGATCTCCTCAGTCTGTCAGTGGAGCAGGAAAGTGACAGCAGTCTGTCGCTGAAGCTGCTCCTCTGTCTGGAGATGATAATGTTCAGTGGATGCAATGGATTCTCCATTATTGACAGGAGCCTGCTCAGTGCCCGTCGCTCTGCCACAGATGTCAAACTGTCTAGCTCCGTGCCTACAATAGAGCCTGCCTTCCTCACCAGTTTGTCCAGGCGTGAGGCGTCCCTCTTCTTTATGCTGCCTCCCCAGCACACCACTGCGTAGAAGAGGGCGCTCGCCACAACCGTCTGATAGAACATCTACAGCATCTTATTGCAGATGTTGAAGGACGCCAGCCTTCCAAGGAAGTATAGTCGGCTTTGTCCTTTCTTACACATCAGTATTGGCAATCCAGTCCAATTTATCATCCAGCTGCACTCCCAGGTATTTATAGGTCTGCACACAGTCACCTCCGATGACCACGGGGTCCATGAGGGGCCTGGTCCTCCTAAAATCCACCACCAGCTCCTTGGTTTTGCTGGTGTTCAGATGTAGGTGGTTTGAATCACACCATTTAACAAAGTCCTTGATTAGGTCCCTATACTCCTCCTCCTGCCCACTCCTGATGCAGCCCACGATAGCAGTGTCATCAGCAAACTTTTGCACGTGGCAGGACTCCGAGTTGTATTGGAAGTCCGATGTATATAGGCTGAACAGGACCAGAGATAGTACAGTCCCCTGTGGTGCTCCTGTGCTGCTGACCACTATGTTAGACCTGCAGTTCCCGAGACGCACATACTGAGGTCTGTCTTTAAGATAGTCCACGATCCATGCCACCAGGTATGAATCTACTCCAGGTTGGATGGTGTTGAAGGCCCTAAAGAAGTCCAGAAACATAATTCTTACAGCACCACTGCCTCTGTCCAAGTGGGAGAGGGATCGGTGTAGCATGTAGATGATGGCATCCTCCGCTACCACCTTCTCCTGGTATGCGAACTGTAGAGGGTCGAGGGCGTGGCGGACCTGTGGCCTCAGGTGGTGAAGCAGCAGCCGCTCCATGGTTTTCATCACATGTGACGCCAGAGCGACAGGCCGGAAGTCATTCAGCTCACTAGGATGTGATACCTTTGGGACTGGGGTGATGCAAGATGTTTTCCAAAGCCTCAAGACTCTCCCCTGTTCCAGGCTCAGGTTGAAGATGCACTGTAGAGGACTCCCCAGCTCCAATGCACAGGCCTTCAGCAGTCGTGGCGATACTCCATCTGTTCCCGCTGCTTTGCTGGCACAAAGTCTCCTCCGCTCTCTGCTTACCTGGGCTGCTGTAATTGTGGGTTGGGGTAAACTCAAACAATATGTAAATAGTTAAACAATATGCTATACTTCTCACATCTTCGCAATGCATTTTCTAAAGGTTCACTCCAAATATATGCTAGATATGCTATTTTGTACTTTTTTTCACTTAGTAAATCTTTTTGAGCCTTTCACAGATATTACTATAGCAAAGCACTTTATATTCAAAGTGAAAAGAAAGAACACAAGATCACTAAATAAATTACAAGGAAAATTTCACATAAGCAGTATACTGTTTAGTTTGAGAATTTAATACAATAGAATCAGTACTACGTATCTTTGATGTGGAAAATTACGTTTGAGAGAATATACTACATACAGTTACAGGTACAGTTCATTCAAATGCAAAACAGAAAATATTTTTAAATGTGACCATTGATGAAACTTCACAAAAGACTTACACAGAAGTCCAGAGAGTAAGAGGCACACATCTAAATGATCATTCAGTCATCTAAATTAGTATGGGAGACAGTGGGTGTGTTGTATGTGTGCTCCTGTCTCTTGGTGGTTCCTACATTTTTGTCTGATGCTGCTAGGGTAGATTTCCATACTTCAAAATTTGGTAGTGAAAATTGCAAGATCAGAAATTCAATGGGTATGTATATGTCTAATCACAAAAGTACAACTGAGCATAGAACTCATAGTTTAATTGGCAGTATCAGTGTCACAAAGAGATGTATTGCAGTTTACAGTGCAACATATTAGCCACATTGCCTGCAAATATTCCATATCAGGGGTGTCCAACTCCGGTCCTAGTGGGCTGCAGGTTTTCATTCTAACCCTTTTCCTAATCAGTGAGCAGTTTTCACTGCTAATTAACTGCTTTTCCCTTCATTTTAATAGCTGTGTTTTTAAGGATTCAGTCCTCTAAATTGATTCGTTTCTTCATTAAATGGCAGCTGAACAGAAATGAGATGTGAAATGAGCCAACAGATGACCGGCTAAATTGGAACATCAAACTCCAGGCAATTTCACTCCAACCAGTTGCTTAATGAGAAGCCAATTCTTGCTGTTAATTAAAGCCATTATTGAATATATTGCCACAGCAGACTGTTGACGTTCTGTTTTATGTAAGACCACCATCAAGATGTTTTAGTGACCTAAGCAGACCAACATGACTGAGACCTTCACCTTTCTTTATTTTCAGGTTAGCTGGTAATATGGCGGCTTGTTTTGTGTCTCACTATTGTTTGGCTGCTCATTAAGGAAAAAGAAACAACTAAGGGGTCTGAGTCATGCCAATTAAAGCTAAGCCAGAAAACTTAATCAGCAGCAAAAACGGCTCACTAATTAAGAAGTTGGTTAGGATGAAAACTTACAGCCACTACGGCCCACCAGGACCGGAGTTGGACACCCCTTTTCTAGATGCATAGCAGCCACAAAAAAAAAAAAAAAAACACTAAATAAAATTATAAAATAACCAGTAATGGCACACTGCACGATAACATGCAGTGAATACACTTGACTTGAGCATTCATAGTTTTCATACTCTTTCTCTGTACGTTTAACATTCGTTTGCTCAGAGGTTGATACGCTTGCTGCTTCCTGAGCAGCTCTTCTTTTCTCCACCCTAGTGGCCTGCTTCTTCTCATCTTTCTTTGGCATCTTTTCATGCTAAAACTGATTTAGTCAGTGTTTGTGTTGCAATTACTTAGTACGTTTTCCTTAAGTTTTCACTTAAGGTGGCACTTAAGTCTTCAATCTGCCTCATGAATGATTTAAGATATGAAGAGGCAAGGGAAGTGACGGCGAAGGTGGTAGGGAATGACAGTGGTGCATGTACACATGCACCGCACAGCCGCCCTACTGCCGAGAGTTGATTCTACAGTAACGTAAAATAAAAAGAGGAATAACCTTGGAGGTCAATCACCACCCAAAAAGCAGATAGTAGACGTCACATAGTATATGTGTACCAAATTTCAGGTCAATAGGTCAAACGGTTTGCAAGCTACAGGTGATTTAAAATCCTGGACAGACAAACAAAGAGCCACGGTAGCGTATCTTGTATATAAATGTCTATGCATGGAAGTGAGTGTGTCTGTCCGGCCTGGAAGTGAGAGGTGGCGTCGGGATAAAGGTTCCACCTACAAGGATACACAAGCGATGCCAGCACGTTGGCAAAGCGAGACCTCTGAAGAGTCACTCGCTTAGCGGCTAATACAGAAGCGAGGCGAGCACATCGGCAAAACGGTATCCCTTTTACTTTTCCTCCCAGCACTGCTACACAAGCAAGGTGAGCACGCTGGCAAAAGGAAACCTCTGAAGAAAGACAGTCGCTTAGCCGCTAACGCACAAGCGATGAAAGCACGTCGGCAGCACATAACCTCCTAGGAGAGAGATGCCCAAAGTAGTTCCTTCCAATTGTCATCTCTATATTTCAATTTTTTTTCTGACAATTTCAATACTTTCTAGGACTCTGTGCTTTTTACAACGTGGGCTTACACTGCTAATTATATATAAAGATCTTGCTCTGTCTGGAGGAAGGACCTTTAAGAGCACCTTTCTTCTAGGTCAGATATGCTCCATATATTCTTTCAAAATTAAGGATGGGGGAAAAAAATACTTGACAAACACAAGCAGTAGGATAAGTCAGTAAGATCTTTGAGGAAATAGCAAAAATATTTTAAGATTTTGGAATATTTTAACATATTTGGAAATATTTTTGTGTGAAAGTCATTGGAATCATTCCTTTATCCACTAAGCCTGGCTAGTATGATATTAAAACATATTACTCATCTTAATAATTAAAGTCAGTATGTAAAGAACATATGGGTGGTTGCTTTTGCCCCACTTGGTTAGTAAGTTACTGTATTGCGCTACTTGAAGAGCAATAATATGGCAGCAGTTATTTGTGATTTTATTCCAATACACTTTCCAAAACAGAGCTTTATCATTAATAAATGAAAAAAATCACCGTTATGATGTATACAGTGGACATAACAGGGAACATAGGTGCAAGCAGAGTACAGGGAAGAACATTAGGCACGTCAGTCAAGACATCCTGCAATTAAATTTTAATACCAGTGGCAGGCACCTCAACACTGGAGCCTCTGTCCCTCACTTCTCTGAAAGACCTTGGGCAAGACGTTGATGTCAAAGACTGCAATGCCTTGTGGTCCCTAGAGGACATACAGTTTCTTAAAGACATTTGGGACTACACTGTTGTCTTTAGCCTCTGACCCTTTAGGGCTTTGGAACAGTTCAGGAGTGCAGGTATACCAATTTCTAGATTGTTGTTCCTAATACAATTGTAAGTCCATCCTTGAAGTAATGCTGGGCATGGTTGGGCGCCCAGTATTTTGGCTCTTGTTGAGTCACATCAACATGAATAATAGTTTAAGGTTGCTGAATAGTATCTAGGTCTTTCTGTAGGTCCTGGGGATTAACTAGAGCTGTAGAGGGATGAGTATGTACCCACAAGTTTCTTCAATTTATTTACCTTGTTTCTGAATTATGTATATTTATAGATGAAAAAAAACTATAATGATTGAAACAAAAGGTTAAAGGTTCAAATGAGAGAAAATGTAGCATACAGTATAATTTCCATTCAGAACACCTTTTGGGTAAATTTGCTTGGCTTTTCCGTGTATAATGGATACAGGTAAGTTTTGTGAATTTTGGTAAATGAAATACTGAAGTCAATATACATTGTTTGAATTTTGTTGATGGAAGTTTTTCTGTTTGCAAACAATTAGGAAATTATAACAAGTCATCTATGCATTTTATGAGCCTATTAAATTAGTTTTAGTGTCATGGAGCCAGAGCCCATTCTAGTAGCAATGACTGAAAAGAATGAACCAGCCGTGGATGGGATGCCAGTCAATTGAATGGCACACCCACACAGCCATACTACTCTTGTGGGTTAGTTCATATTTCCCAGTTGACCTGTCATGCACATTTTTGTGATGCAAAAAAAAAAGTGTACTGGGGAAATATGCAATCTAAACATGGGCAGTGATGGGACTAGAAGCTGAAAAGCTGAACTCCGTCTGAGGCATCAGCACTAAACACTGCACCACTCTCCCACCCACAGTTTTAGAAAATGCCAAAAGTGTATCTCTGACCATGCAAGGAAGCTTTAACTATACTTAGTAATTCATTTTTATGTTTTTTTTTTGTTTTTTTTTTAGATGACATTCGGCTATTTGGCTTTGTGAGAATTACAACTGGAGATGCAATGAGCAAGCGGGCCAAGTTCACTCTGATTACCTGGATGGGAGAACATGTTAGTGGACTGCAGAGAGCCAAAATAAGCACAGACAAGACTCTAGTGAAGGATGTGGTACAGGTAAGATTGTGAAATGTCATGGTTGATTTAAGGAACTGTCTTTCACATTCTTAATGTTATTATAGGCGGAGTGTCCCTAATCTGAAATGCTTGGAACAAAACATTTTTCAGATTTCAGATGTTTTTCGGACTTTGGAATATTTGCATATACAGTGCATCCAGAAATTATTCACAGCGCATCACTTTTTCCACTTTTTGTTAAGTTACAGCCTTATTCCAAAATGGATTAAATTCATTTTTTTCCTCAGAATTCTACACACAACACCCCATAATGACAACATGAAAAAAGTTTACTTGAGGTTTTTGCAAATTTATTAAAAATAAAAAAACCTGAGAAATCACATGTACATAAGTATTCACAGCCTTTGCTCAATACTTTGTTGATGCACCTTTGGCAGCAATTACAGCCTCAAGTCTTTTTGAATATGATGCCACAAGCTTGGCACACCTATCCTTGGCCAGTTTCGCCCATTCCTCTTTGCAGCACCTCTCAAGCTCCATCAGGTTGGATGGGAAGCGTCCGTGCACAGCCATTTTAAGATCTCTCCAGAGATGTTCAATCAGATTCAAGTCTGGGCTCTGACTGGGCCACTCAAGGACATTCACAGAGTTGTCCTGAAGCCACTCCTTTGATATCTTGGCTGTGTGCTTAGGGTCGTTGTCCTGCTGAAAGATGAACCGTTGCCCCAGTCTGAGGTCAAGAGCGCTCTGGAGCAGGTTTTCATCCAGGATGTGTCTGTACATTGCTGCAGTCATCTTTCCCTTTATCCTGACTAGTCTCCCAGTTCCTGCCGCTGAAAAACATCCCCACAGCATGATTCTGCCACCACCATGCTTCACTGTAGGGATGGTGCCAGGTTTCCTCCAAACGTGACGCCTGGCATTCACACCAAAGAGTTCAATCTTTGTCTCATCAGACCAGAGAATTTTCTTTCTCATGGTCTGAGAGTCCTTCAGGTGCCTTTTGACTTGGCAAACTCCAGGCAGTCTGCCATGTGCCTTTTACTAAGGAGTGGCTTCCGTCTGGCCACTCTACCATACAGGCCTGATTGGTGGATTGCTGCAGAGATGGTTGTCCTTCTGGAAGGTTCTCCTCTCTCCACAGAGGACCTCTGGAGCTCCGACAGAGTGACCATCGGGTTCTTGGTCACCTCCCTGACTAAGGTCCTTCTCCCCCGGTCGCTCGGTTTAGATGGCCGGCCAGCTCTAGGAAGAATCCTGGTGGTTTCAAACTTCTTCCACTTACTGATGATGGAGGTGACTGTGCTCATTGGGACCTTCAAAGCGGCAGAAATTTTTCTGTAACCTTCCCCAGATATGTGCCTCGAGACAATCCTGTCTTGGAGATCTACAGACAATTCCTTTGACTTCATGCTTGGTTTGTGCTTTGACGTGAACTGTCAACTGTGGGACCTTATATAGACAGGTGTGTGCCTTTCCAAATCATGTCCAGTCAACTGAATTGTTGACAAATAAAAAAACAATAAAAGATTTGAAACATTTAAGCTCAATTACAAAAGAAATTAAACTATAGAATGTCTTCTTTGGTTTAAATAACAGTTAGTGGTAGGTTTATTTTCACCATTATTTTTCACCTCTTGACATAATTTGATAGAAACAACTTATTGGTCATTCATCATAATGTATCCTGGGGGATGCCTGAGGGTTTAGATTTGAATGTTCAAAATAACATTGATGATTCTGGATCTGAGGTTAAGCTACCATTTATAATTCTCATACTCCAGAAAAGGCTTTCCCAAGGAGGGGGAGAACTGTGATAAATCGTTATTTGGAAAACAGCTTCTTGGCTACCTACATTTACAAGTTTAGTTAAGATAATTTACACAGTAACAGTAAATGAAACCCCAAACACTATTTAATATGTACAATAAAATATATAAATAACCTACAAACCTTATTTGTTTCTTTAATGCTTCCTGTTCATTTCTGTTTTTTGAGGCTAAAAAGAGTCTCTCTCTGCTCTGAATTTGCTGAATCTTTCCTCATAGCTTATTAAGCACAGTTAAGGAAGTCTTATACTTTGTACATTTTCTGCACTCAGTATTCCAGATGAAATCCCACCAGTACACTATGTAGCATAAACAACGCTGCATAGTCAAGAATCATTTTAGACTGTTTGCCGATTTCTTTACACAGTCTAGTTGCAGAAAGTGATAGATCCGTGTACAGGTCTGTGATTCTGTATAATATAAATCTAATTATGTATGTCCAGCTGCTAGCATTAAAGGAAACCTTTGTGTAAAAGCAATTTTGCTAGAATTAAATGAAGCTTTTCTGATACTTCTGCACTTCAGTTTAATCACCTGACTAGTCGTGCATGATTTGCCTTAGACCAGCTCAGCTTGTGTGTGTGTGAGTTTGTGTATATATGTATATAAGCACACGCATGCAAGGTGACACACTTTGTAAAAGTTCTTACAGACAAAGGTGGATAAAGAATATCTGTAGCAACAAACAAAGAATGGACATTTATACTTCATTTTGAGGATGGTTTTTATGTCAGTTTATTGAAAAATATGAATGTGTGTTTGCTTTATGCTCTTCATATATTTTTGTAATGGTTGTTTTAAATATTTTCTTCTGAAAATGACAGCCTTGATTTTACTGCTGAGCTTACTGTATTTTTGAACTAATATTCTGTACCTTGCAAGCTGCATTTTTAAAGAGGTCCGTTCAATAAGTGCATTGCAGTCTCTGCTGTCACTGAAATTATATACCAAGACTCACAGACTGTGAAATACTGCAATGCTATAAACATGGATAGCCTACACAGTACTACTAATAAGACATTTTAAGATGCAGAATTACATTAAAATGACTTCATACGGACCTGTATACAGTGGTGAACTGAGATGTTAAGGCTGTCGATTATAGTTAAATATATTTCTTAACAGATGGATTTTAAGTTACATTTTAAAACAATTGCTTGAGTCAGCAGATCTAATCACTTTTAGGGAGACTATTCTAAAGTCTGAATGCAATAGAGTTGAAAGCTGTGTCACTCATTTAGAATATGTTGATTTGGGCAGGACAAGACTGTCGGTATCAATAGACTAGAGAGTAGTGATGTAGAAGATTACCAGTGTAGTCTGGTATAATTCCTTTTAAACTTTATAGGTTGTTGACAGGATTTTAAATTAAATCCTAGAAGACCTAGGGAGTGAGTGGAGGCTGAAAAGAACAGATGTTAGGTGCCAGCTACATCTGGTCTGAATGAGGGCTCATGCAGCAGAGTATTAAACCATCTAGAGCTGAGATAATAGATGAGAAAGGATACCTGCCAGTAGCGAGTATCAGAAATCAATGCAGAATGTGATGGAAGCAAGAACAATCTCCTTCAAATCAGCAAAGGAAGGGAATGGGATATTTTGTGGAGTTGGATATATTCAGATTTTCTATGCAAGATATATAATCGAGAGAGGAATTAAAAATAACATCAAAATTCTGTGCCATAAATGAATTGATAGTAGTATGTAACCTACAATGAAAGAAAAAGGGGTTTGTTTTTTTACGCTAGGTTTGTAATTCTTTTTAAATATTGTTTTATAGTTCTTTCAAAGGGGACATTGCTGGCATGGGCTCATTATAATATTGCTATTTCAGTGTATAATAGGATGTATAATAGCTTGTTGTGGAGGAGAATCTTGAGTTTTTATCTCTTCCAAGTAGATAGAATTGCAGCTGCAAACTCCTATGCCTTGCTCTAGAATGTTAAAATGATGGATATTTTAAAACAAGTTCTCATATTTTTACCTCAAAAATCCTTTTTTAAGTAATACTAATCAATCATGAAACCAAAAATTAATACTGTTGTAGCATGGGAAGAAGGAGGCAAGTTTTTTTCCCTCCCTCTTTTTTTTTTTTTTTCTTCTTCAGCGTACAAAGCCTATTTTCTTCCCCCTGCTGTGAGTTACTTAATTGGGTATTTAAAATATTACAGATTTATCATGCTGCACAGCATTAAAGCCTTATGCAAAGCACCTAGCAGACGGTAGCTCTTTTCCTTCTGCCAGTCTTCCAGGCTTATTTTCTAATAAACAGACCCCTGGCACTGCGATAAGTTGCTGTCTCTGCAGCCAGGACACGCTTGTTCTATTTCATAGTACGCCTTTTATTTTAAACAGTCCAGACTGATCTCTGCAAGGCAAATATCACTATGCTATGCTGGCCAAGGTGCCTCTGCAGCCTTGGGGCTTGACATTGTGATATTATTGCCAGACAATATGCATTTGTTTTCATAAATCCAATCATTTTTTTGAGTTTTATTATCCAGATGTTTTCAGACGTTTATCCACAGTTCTGTATTTGGTTTCAACCAATCTTTCATGGGTGTTGTTTGGTTCAATGCAGCATGATTTGTTCTTTAGAGATCCTTGACTAAATTGACTTTTTCTTTTGTATACAGTGACATCATAAAAAGGAGCACTGTAGTGTAATTAGCACTATCCTAATACTAACATTTTATAGCTACCTGGCGCTGCCCAGGTTTGAATAAACTTCAGATGCAATCACTAAATAAAAGTGTCTCCTAAGAACATTTCTAAATTTCCCAATCAGAAAAGTTTCCAGATAAACTATATCACCTATACTCTTCCTCTGTAGAAATGATTAATCTGTTCAACATTTAGCAGAGATTGGTTACTGGACAAACACACATTTAGTCTTATATATTAGAGTATTCAAATTTTGTACCTGAACAATTTAAAAGTAGATATGAATTGCACTGATGAGTTGGAAAGTATGTCAAAATGGAGCATAGAATAGATCTGAAAAAGTTCTGAAATTAATAAATTGAACAGCCAGAAATCACTTATAAATTGTGACAAGCTGATGAAATTTTTAATTGTAGCAGTATGGCTTGCACCACTGGTGATGTATCACTGTATAGTAAAGTTTAGTTACCATCACATATCAGCAGTTCTTTAATGTCAAACGTTTCTTTAATGCTTTTAGGTAAAATTCTGAAACCAGTCTTTTACGTTACAGAAAAAAAACTTAAGTGTTAAAGTATTTTATAATGCAGTGTTTATACATTTTCCATATGACTTTCTGTACATTGTTAAAGAAATGTATAAAAATAAAGGGGTGCAACTTCCTTTATCATGTTCTGTTTACTGTAAATGCCTTCTATGTAAGTATTTGGCTGTTTGTAAAATCTTAATAATAAAATGCAGTTTTCCAGTCAGAATGAGTTTGTTATGAAAATATTGTGAGTACAGTTTTATACCCTAGGATTGACATTTTACTTCACCCATTAGTGCAGGATCTGCAATAAGAGAAACAAACCTCCAGGGTTGAATTTTTGATAAGAATATTATGTCTAGAATACACGTTGGTCTAGTGTGTTTATCATACACATTAACATTTTTAAACCTGCATAATCCAATTCAGGGTCATGGGAAGAAATAACCTATTATGATTGTACTGGGCACAAGGAAGAAAAATTCTCTGATGGGTGCAGCCTGCCATAGGATCCACTCATGAAAATACCTACTTGTGGCCAATTTAGATTAGCGTGTTGGAAGAAATCCAGTGTACCCAATTGATAACCCTTGCAGATGTGGGGAAAACATGTAAACTGTATGTAGTCACAAGATTCAACCCCAGGTTGCTGGATCAGTGAGATAGCAGCACTGACCATTGCTAAACTATGTCAACTCTTTGAAAAACCAATCCAGATTAAAATTCTTTTTGTGGAAATTCTAATGATATATAATACCTACCAAACCTGCATATTCTCTTGTGTAGTCTGATTTGGCTGCTCAAGACTTTCCTGCAGTGCAACATATTACATGCTAATCATTCAAGTCAAATAAATTTCTTCTTACAAGTTCAGTGTACACTACACACTATTCTACATATGGCCTAATTAGAATAAAATGGCATGCAACACAAACCTAAGCATTTACTTGAACTAAAACAACACATACTGCATATACAGTCATGGCCGAAATTATCGGCACCCCTGGAATTTTCCTTGAAAATGTACCATTTCTCCCAGAAAATTGTTGCAATTACAAATGTTTTGGTATACACGTTTATTTCCTTTATGTGCATTGGAACAATACAAAAAAGCAGAGAAAAAAAGCCAAATCTGACATCATTTCACACAAAACTCAAAAACCGGGCTGGACAAAATTATTGGCACCCTCTACTTAATATTTGGTTGCATGCCCTTTGGAAAAAATAACTGAAATCAAGCGCTTCCTATAACCATCAACAAGCTTGTTACACCTCTCAACTGGAATTTACAACCACTCTTCTTTTGCAAACTGCTCAAGGTTTCTCAGATTTGAAGGGCGCCTTCTCCCAACAGCAATTTTCTGATCTCTCCATAAGTGTTCATCGGATTTAGATCCGGACTCATTGCTGGCCACTTCAGAACTCTCCAGCGCTTTGTCTTCAACCATTTCTGAGTGCTTTTAGAGGTATGTTTGGGGTCATTGTTCTGCTGGAACACCCATGACCTCTGACGCAGACCCAAATTTCTGACACTGGACCCTACATTGTGCCCCAATATCTTTTGGTAGTCTTCAGATTTCATGATGTCTTGCACACAGTCAAGGCATCCAGTGCCAGAGGCAGCAAAACATCCCCAAAACATCTTAGAACCTCCACCATGTTTGACTGTAGGTACTGTGTTCTTTTCTTCTTAGGCCTCATTCCGTTTTCTGTAAACAGTAGAATGATGAGCTTTACCAAAAAGCTCTACCTTGGTCTCATCTGTCCACAAGATGTTCACCCAGAAGGATTTTGGCTTCAAGTACATTTTGGCAAACTCCAGTCTGGATTTTTTATGTTTCTGTGTCAGCAGTGGGGTCCTCCTGGCTCTCCTTCCATAGCGTTTCATTTTGTTCAGATGTCGACGGATAGTTCGAGCTGACACTGTTGCACCCTGAGTCTGCAGAACAGCTTGAATATGTTTTGAAGTTGATTGGGGTTGTTTATCCACCATTTGGGCTATCCTTCGTAGCAGTCTTTTATCAATTTTTCTCTTCCGTCCACATCCAGGGAGATTAGCTATAGTGCCATGTGTTGTGAACTTCTTGATTATGTTGCGCACAGTGGACAAAGGAACATGAAGATCTCTGGAGATGGACTGTAGCCTTGAGATTGTTGATATTTTTCCACAATTTTTGTTCTCAAGTCCTCAGACAATTCTCTGCTCTTCTTTCTGTCCTCCATGCTTAGTGTGGCACACTCAGACACACAACAGAAAGGTTGAGTCAACTTTTCTCCATTTTAACTGGCGCTTCAGGTGCGATTGCTATATTGCCAGCACCTGTTTCTTGCCACAGGTGAGTTCAAACAAGCATCATATGCTTGAAATAAAACGATTTACCCACAATTTTGAAAGGGTGCCAATAATTTTGTCCGGCCCATTTTTGGAGTTCTGTGTGACATGTCAGATTTGGCTTTTTTTTTCTGTTTTTTTGTGTTATTCCAATGCACATTAAGGAAATAAACATGTATATACAAAAACATTTGTAATTGCAATAATTTTCTGGGAGATATGGTGCATTTTCTGGGAAAATTCCAGGGGTGCCGATAATTTCAGCCATGACTATATGTGCAGTTTCCTTTTTATTCCTTTTTATTAATAACAATAAAACACACTAAACTTGAAATAATAAATTGTCTGAATACAATTCTATCACATAGCTGCTATAGCTACAACCAAAATGCATTTGTTTAAATTTGTACGACCACTGTAAAAAAAAAATTTCTCCATCTAGGTTGTATTTTGTTTTTTAAAACATTACCTATGTCACTTTTATGTTTATTATCGTCCACAGACTTCAGTTTATCACTGTATATAGATATGAGAAAAATAAACATTAAGGGTATTCCTTGGTACACTTGCCATAATCCCTTTCACATAATCCTGTTATGGGCAGCCTCTGTAATATTGTTTTCTCATCTGTCACTAAGACATAACAAAAGCAATAAATTATATTACCTTCCTTTGCACTCAGTCATAACTTCTGAATCAATTTTGTATTAAAGTTAGGATGCTTTTGAAAATACCTGTTGAAAACCTGATAATTTGTATAATTATTACATTTTAAAGGTCATCCATTTATCCATTTACAGAACCAGTTTATTCTACTATCTATCTAGCTACCTACCTACCTACCTAACTCTGGAGTTTCAGGACTTGGTGACAGCATCAAAAGCAAGGCAGGGACCATCCCTGGAGGGGGTTGACAGTCAGTGGTTATTACTCATTTAGTGGCTTCATTTTAAAAATTAACTTGAATGTGCTCTTATGTAGCCTATAAAAGTTACTGCTTTTGCTTCTCCTAAGAGTAACTGTAGCCATAATATGTAAAACTGCGAGATCAATATATATATTGTGGATTTTTAAACTTTGGATTACTTTGGACTGCGGTGGGCTGGTGCCCTGCCTGGGGTTTTTTTCCTGCCTTGCGCCCTGTGTTGGCTGGGATTGGCTCCAGCAGACCCCCGTGACTCTGTAGTTAGGATATAGCGGGTTGGATAATGGATGGATGGATTATATTAGAGAGCATCTTGACAGAACTGTTGTGGCAATCAACTATCATGCCCTTGTGTAGGTATACAGGGGCAAGCTGGAGGTGGAGAATTGTTTCTAGATTTTTATTCAATTATTCTAACCAGAATACAAAAAGATAACAAGTCTAATAGTACATTAGTGATGACTATAATTTAATCCTAATGTAAAGTTAAATATAATGCCTTTTTCCATGTTTTGCAAGAACATTAGAATCACTTATTGTACAGTAATTCAGGTCTATTGATACCACAAGCCAAGTTGAATTTTATTGCATTCCATTTGATATATTTGTTATTATTCTTGGAGAAGTCCTGTGCCATGAAAGTATCCTTTAATTATAGGATGTATTGAAATATTGTGCGGTTAAAGAGGGCATAGTGTGTTTGTTATCAAAATTAACCAGTTGTTAGTGAAGTTATTGAATGCACCCTATGATGGACTGGTGTCCTGTTTAGGACTAATTCATATTTTGTGCCCAGTGGCATCCAGGATGGGCTAACCCTATAATGGAACAAGCGTCTTATTGTGGATAGATGTATGACCAGTTTATTTTGACTTTATTATATTAACCTAAACATTATATGTCATAGTTCATGTAAAATAATCATGAAAAGATTGCAAATGTATAACATTTTTTCAGTATGTATTATACAGAGCAAGATGCAGAGGACAGAAAGATAGGGAAGAAGATAATCCGCTGTGACAACCCCTAATGGGAGCAGCCGAAAGAAGAAGTAGTAGTAGTAGTAGTAGTATATATTATACAGTAGTTTAGAGTAGGCTCTCATACCATACTGGGAGAAGCTGTGCTATTCCAAAACTGTGTAAAATAGGAAGACTGACTGAAACTGGTATAATGCTCATAATGAAATTCAGTGCCTTCTTGCTGTAACAGATTCCTTTATAGACTCATACCTAAGACTTGATGCTTTCAAGTTCAAACACAGAATAGCATTTGGTATTATGTATTATTCAATATTAGGTACATAATGTACCAGTGAATACAATGCAAGCATCAAATACTTTGACAAAATGTGAACTGAATGAATGTAGTCTCTAGTATTTAAATATTACATTAGAGATCTTTATTGTCACGTGCACAGAGAGAGCAAAGTGAAATTCTCATGCCATTTTTTTGCTGATGGGGACAGGGAAGTATATACAGGCAATAACAGAATAAGGTGATGTATAAATAAATACTGTACAATAAATAAGAATAGCAGAAGAAAGGCCTAATGTACATAGTTCAAAACAGAACTATACAGACATGATGTGTATTAAACAGTAGAGGGAAGAATGTATATGTCAGTACCGATGTAACATACAGCATATTTACACATAAACCAGCAGATAGGTATACAAGCAAATGAGATTAGTTTACCGATAATTCACTGACCCTACGGCCTGCAGGAAGAAGCTGTCCTTGGAGTAGGTGGAGTTGGTGGTGAGGCTCTGGTAGCATTTTCCAGAAGGCAGAAATGAAAATGGGAGATGCCTTGTATGGCTGCCATCAGAGATGATGGATAATCATCTGGTACAGTAGGTGGTATTAAGCTGTGGAAGGTCAACCCTAATGACTTTATAAGCTCTATTGGCAATTCTTTGGTGTAGTTTGTGATTTTGGATGATTAAATCCATTAATTTAGGTGACAGTCATTTTGCATTGCTAAAGTGTGTGCCATGTGGTGGATTGGCTTCCCAAACAGGGTTTGTCTTTGGATTGTGCCTGTTGCTGCAATTTTAGATTCTAGCTTACCATGACCTTGCAATAAGGGAAAACAATTTATTAATGGATGAAGTGTCTGAAGTCTGGAGTGTCACATCTGTCTGATCATCTTCTTCTTTCGGCTGCTTCCATTAGAGGTCACTACAGCGGATCATCTTTTTCCATATTTGCATCTTGCTCTGTTACACCTATCACCTGCACGTCCCCTATCACCCGTCCATAAACCTCCTCTTAGGCCTTCCTCTTTTCTTCTTGCCTGGCAGCTCCATCCTTATCATCCTTCTCCCAATATACCCAGCATCTCTGCTCTGCACATGTCCTAACATGCAATCTCACATCTCTGGCTTTGCCTCCCAACCGTCCAACCTGAGCTGACCCTCTAATGTACTCATTTCAAATCCTGTCCATCCTTGTCACATCCAGTGCAAACCATAACATCTTTAACTCTGCCACCTCCAGTTCTGTCTCCTGTGTTCTAGTCAGTTTCACCATCTCCAACCCATATAAAATGGATGGTCCCACTACTGTCTTTTAGACCTTCCCTTTCTCTCTTGCTGGTACCCATCTGTCACAAATCACTCCTGGTATTCTTCTCTACCCACTCCACCCTGTCTACACTCTCTTCTTCACCTCTCTTCCACACTCCCTCTTATACTGTACTGTTGATCGCAAGTATTTAAACTCATCCCCCTTCGACAACTCTACTCACCACTCTTCAGATCTCCCTCTCATACACACATGTATTCAGTCTTGTTCCTACTGACCTTCATTACTCCCTCTCAACAGTAAATCTGCTCAAACTTCTCCCTACTCTTGCTACAGATCACAATATCATCCGTAAACATCATAGTCCACGGGGACTCCTGTCTAATCTCATTTGTCAACCTGTCCATCACCTTTGCAAATAAGGACTCGGAGCCGATCCCTAATGCCTTTTCTTTAGCCTTTGCCACCTCTCTCTTCACCTTACGCCTTATCTCCTTGTACTCCTGTCTACTTTCTGCATCTCTCTAAATATCCCACTTCTTCTTTGCCAACCTCTTCCTCTGTATACTCTGTTGTATATCTCCATTCCACCACCGGGTTTCTTTGGCCTCCTTCTTCTGTCCAGATGTCACACCAAGCTGTCTCCCTTACCATTTCTGCTGTAGTTGCCCAGCTATCTGCTAACTCTTCACTGCCACCCAGGGCCTGTTTTATCTCCTCCCAAAGCTCAACCTTACAGTCTTCCTTTTCCAACTTCCACCATTTGATCCTTGGCGCGGCCTTTACTCTCCTCTTATTGATGTCCAACACCATCCTACAGACCACCATCCTTTGCTGACTAACTGTGCTTTCCCCTGCCACCACTTTGCAGTCTCCAATCTCCTTCAGACTGATCCTCATGCATAGGATATAATCTACCTGTGTGCAAATTTCTCCACTCTTGTATGTCATCCTGTGCTCCTTCCTCTTCTTAAAATATGTATTCACCACAACTATGTCCACCCTTTTTGCAAAATTCACTACCATCTGAAATTCTGCATTCCTCTTCTTGATACCATGCCAACTCATCACCTCCTTATCTCCTCTGTTCCATCACTTCATCCAACTCACTCCAGAAATCTTATTTCTCATCACACCCAAATTCCAGGGCATTTGCATTAACAACATTAATCTTCACACCTTCAATTTCCAGCTTCATAATCATCACTCTGTCCAACACTCTTTTCACCTCCAAAACACTCTTGACATACTGTTCCTTCAGGATAACCCCTACCCCATTTCTCCTCCCATCCACACCATGGTAGAACAATTTGAACCTGCCTCCAAAATACCTGGCCTTACTCCATCAGGTCTGTTGCACGTACAATATATCAACCTTCCTTCTCTTCATCATATTAGCTAACTCTGTCCCTTTGCCAGTCATACCACCAACATTCAATGTTCCTCCCCTCTCTTCCATTCTCTTTACCTTCCTCTTCTCCTCCTGCCTCCAGACATACCTCCCCCCTCTTCTTCTTATGGCCAACAGTAGCCCAATTTCCGCCAGCACCCTGTTGGCTAACAGTACTAGAGGTGGCCGTTGTTAACCCAGGCCTCGACTGATGCGATATGGAAATCTGTATTGTCTAATAATCTATACATATTTGATATTATCATAACAGCCTTCTTTTGTATTTTACATTACATTATTTTTTCTAGTAATTTAAAAAGTTGTCTGTTTCATTTCTTTGGTTTCTTAATACACCATTTGTCATTCTCAAAAGAAAAAGAAAATAACTGCAAATTAATTTTAAAACGTTTTGCACTGCAGCTTCTTACAAATGAATTGATCAGATTTTATTGATTATTAAATACAAACACACAGTACCATAAGATTATTTTTGTTAAATCTTTTCACTTGTTCATTCTCCTCTTGTGTAAGTTTAATTGGTGCTTACCGATTTTGCCCTCTTTGATCTACATGGTGCACCCTCTAGGCTTGGTTTCTGCCTTGCCCATATTGCTGACAGGATAGCCAACAGCTTCCTGTGACACTGAAGTGGATGGATGAATGGGTGGAATTAGGTATTTTGCTTTTGTATCATCACTTATCATTCTTATTTTCATTTTTTTTGTGTGTAGAACTTTGCTAAGGAGTTTGTCATTAGCGACCCCAGAGAACTGGAGGAGGATTACATCCGGAACGAGCTGAAGAAGGCCGGTGGAGCAAATTATGATGCTCAGATTGAATAAGACAGTTGTTCATGCTTGAATTGTGCTTCCACTGCTTCTAGACAGCATATTGGACTGCATTCCCAAAAGGATTCTGTTCAATAAAGATCTGTCACAATGTTCCACTTTGTGAAAACTACATCAATTATTGGCACAATCCAGCATTCATTCCTTGACTCAGTCTTCATTTCACCCTCAAGTAAAGTTTCTAAAGACTGTTTCCTCCACCTGCTGTCTTTTTGTTTCTTTGAGTTCTCACTGGATTACCCCATTACTGGTTTCTGATTGTAGTTTGATAATTGCATTTTTTTTTTGTTGTTTTTCTGTTCACACTGCCCTAATGTTTTTTTTTTAATAAGTTCTGTAGTTCCTGTTGTAAAATGTAAGGGGTTTCATGATGTACTGCTGCACATTATTTCTTATAAGGTATTTGGGTCTTTTTTTAATTCAATGATATGCATACTCAGGTACAAAATGCCAATTATCTTGTTTCATCAACTGCGCAGCCACTTACTTAGCATAATTTAAAGCAGCATTCAAATCTGAAGGCAGATTGGCCAGGACAAATTTGATCACCTTTTTCCTGCAGGAGTATATAATACAAACTTTAAAATACAGAATTGTTAGTAATGTGGAAAATTGTAATTCCAAACTCTGTCAGATATTTCAAATGTTTATTTTGTTCTGAAAATGAATTGATGCTGAAAGTCTAAACCCCTGAGTGAATTAAACCTCAAAAACACCAGTTTGAAGTAATGCTGTCACTTTTTTCTTCCTTTTTATAGCTTAAGTATAAAACTGGAAAACGTGAAAATAAGCAAGCAAACCTATTGGGTCCGACCCCTTTCTCCATGTGCCCTTAATTGATCTAACTTATTGCCAATTTGTGTGGTAGTGTATGCTGTTCATGCTATCCTGTTCATTTTTGCATTAAATATGGGCACAAGAAAATCATGTGTGAAAACTTTTTCTAAGCACATTTTCATATTACACTAATTTACGTTCTGTAATATGTGAAGGCTGGTTAGAAGTGAAAATAAACAAAAAAATTAAATACATTATGTAAATGTGCATAATATACAGTCTTATCTATATGCTTGTAATAGATAAACATGAAAGTGACAGGATGCATTGACCTCAGGAAGAGAGGGGGATCCTATTCACACATTTAAAATGTCCAGTGGCACATTGTTCTCTTTATCCAAATGAAAATATTTTGTGAAGATATTTTTTTATGGCTCTTTTGTCTGGATTTACTTTGAGAATAGTCTGTTATATGGAGAATCCAATGAGGTCTGTTAAAAGATGAGTCATTTCAAATAAACATTTTATAAAAAAGCAAAATGACTGAGAATTTTTTTTTATCATTCAGTCATATTTTTCAAGTTTTGCAATTTATACTTATGTGTTCATGATACAGCAACTCTATTAGAGTGTAGTGGTAGAAAAAAGTTTTTTGTGATGCATTGCAAGGAAACAAGTTTATTAGGATCTTCAGCATGTTGGGTGTGTTTTGGTACTGTTTCAAGATTTTTTCAGACTTTTATTTCTTTCAAAAAATAAAGTTGTTTCTGTTGTTTAGTAACCATCTGATGATGAAATGCAGTGTTTTCATATCGTATGTTACTACCATGGATGCGTTCGTGTGCAACTGGTTACTGCGTTTGCATAATCTGACAATTTTTCATATTCTGTATATTTAAGGACCAGGGTTGGGAGCACATAGTTTGTCTGTATTTTACCTAAAAATAAAGGAAATACTCTTTCAGAGTAAAATAATAAATGTGAATATTCTTGGTTTTGACTTCTAGTACTAATTCTTTGCTTCTTTGATAATGATTTATGGTTTTGCCTTCTACAGTTCTTTGAAATAATTTGGACACCTCTCGCCAAATTACATCTTTTTTGTTGACATTTATAGTGTAAAAAGAAAAAAAAACTAAAGAAAACTCAAGGAACAAAACTATTTGAGGAACTAAAAATGTAAAAAATAAAAGGGGAAATGTTGCATTTGCATGTGTATGTGCATGCTTTTCAGTTGGTCTCAGAACTTGTTAGGTCATTCATCTGGTCAAGAATTCTCATTAGGAATTGTCCATCGATGACCGTTCCAGATCTTAATGCATTTGTTGACTCTTGAAACATTTTTAAACACTCAACGACCATGGGCTCTTCTAAGCAACCAACTTGTGATCTGAAAAATGAATGTAATTGATGTTTATAAAGCAGGGGAAGCTATAAAAGGAGGTTAAACTGCTTCCAGCTAGCTAGGAAATGGCTGTTAAGTAGAATCATGGAGGTCAAGGTAAGATCTGGAAGACCAAGAATACGGAGAGACAGAAAACAGCTCATATACTGTGCAAGAAGGCAAAGCAACATGTACAAAAGTGAAGACCTACAGACGATTTTAGCTGAGAAAGGAGTTATGATGCACTGCTGTACTGTGCTGTGCAGAGTTACTTACACAGATATGGCCATCATGGAAGAGCAATCCTAATGAAAGCATGTTGTCTCACTACGATGCAAAACATCTGCATAAGGTATTTTAGAAGCAAGTGCTGTGGATCTTATAATCAAACTCTTTGACCTCCAGCAGAAAAAAGGTTTCTTAAAGGAAGAAAGATGCAGCAGTAAAGAAAAGAAGACCTTACCAAGTGTTAAGTACTGGGTGGATCTGTTATGGTTTGAAGTTGTCTGGCAGCTAATGGCACAGGAAACATAGTGTGAGTCCAGGAAAGAATGGATTACCCTAAATAGATCAACAAATATTTAAGGATAAAGTCACACATACTGAATCTGAAAAAAGGGTGGCACCTACAACAATCCAATGATCCAAAACCCACTTCAAAATCTGCTATAAAGTACCTCAACAAACACAAGGCAAATGCTTTGGAAAAGCCCTAGCAGTCACTAGACTTGAACATCACTGAAATCTGTGGGAAAATCTTAAAAGCATGAGCCTTGCATGCGAGAGGGACGAAGAACATGTCACAGCTGAAGACGTACTCCAAGGAAGAATGGGAACACATTTACAAAAGTAGAATTTAAAGACTCCTAGATGGCTGCAGTGTTTTGAAGCTGTGAATTTAGCGAAGAGGTTTGTTACGAAGTATTGGCTTAGTAGAAGGCCCAAATGTTTGCAAATGCCACGTTCACTCTTTCTTGTTTTTTAGTTCATCAAATAAACTGTAACTGCATTAACATTTTTACAAAAATGCCTTTGTTTTAGTTTGTTTACTGTTGAGTTTGAATTTACTATTTTTACTTCAAAAGTCAATAAAATGCAGTGTATAATTTGGTTGGGATGTCCACATATTTGCATTGGAACTGTGTAAGAAAGTTAATTGATGTGATTGTGATTTTAATATTTCTGTTCTTCTGCCATAGGTGCTTTTCTCATGCAAAAGTGACATTTAAAGCAGAATTTAGAAATGGAATAAGATGTTTGGAGAAAAATATTGAGGAAAGTGCATCATCCCTCTGAGATTGCTTTATAGTTTAAATAGTAAGAGAATGAGCCACAGGGAGGTGAAGTGCATTAAATGGTCTGACACCCACTTAATCTAATTTAGGGCAACACGGGACTGTGGTTAGAGCACAGGGTAAGCCATTGTACAGCACCCTTGTAGCAATTTTCAAGTTAAAGGCCTTGCTCAAGGGCCCAACAGAGTAGGCTCCCTTCTGGCAGTAATGGGATTTGAACTGTCACCCTTAAAGATACCAGTGCAGATTCTTAGCTTCAGTGCCACCTCTCCATCTTTAAATAACCTTAACAAGTGGAGGCTGTCGGTGGTGTGCTCCCATACAAACAGTCACATAATGGGACATGCCTAGCACCTAAGTCCAGCTAGTTCACAACTTCTTTGTTATAAGGGAAGGAGAGGTGAAAACAAATGAATGTTCATCTGGACATACGATGCATATAATGCAGAGACAAGAAATAAGGAGCCTGGGTGTTTTGAACCTCATAAACACAACAGACGCTTGTCTTCCTGATATCTTATATTTTATATGCCATGACAGAATGGGAAAAAAAGGGGCCAGGATTGTGGCTGAATTTGCTGTAACTGTTAACCATTCATACAGCATGGCCTGCTAGTGGCATTCACAAAAAGGTGTGAGCACAACTGTGCTGGAAGTTGGACACGCAGTAAGTAGTAAGTAAACTAACAGCAAATTTCAGTTCTTTAAACTGACATGGCCTGGTGATGAGAATAGACATTCGTGACATGCCCCATGCCTAAAAGTCGCATAATATGACATCAGCTTTACTAAACAAAACCTCTTGAAATGGATAAGAGACAAAAGTATTATACCGCTCCATTTATTGAGGATGCTTAATGTCATTTTAGTTACTGGAATCATTAATACCCCATTCTTGCCTATCTTTTTGTCACAGTCCAGATAACATTAGGTAGCGGAACGGGTCAAAGACTAGATACAATTGTAGCAGTCCAGTGCCACTAAGATTCACACTGTAGATTAGACAGTGATTTATTTGTTTTTTTGGTGGAGATTCCAGGGACGCACCCACCCTTGGCTCGACCTGCAAACACTCACAAGCAAAGACACGAAACCAATGAATGAGTATATAATAAATAATAATCTGCGGTGGGTTGGCACCCTGCCCAGGATTGTTTCCTGCCTTGTGCCCTGTGTTGGCTGGGGTTGGCTCCAGCAGACCCCCATGACCCTGTGTTCGGATTCAGCGGGTTGGAAAATGGATGGATGGATAAATAATAATAAAGGCAGCGTTGTGGCTCTGAGGCTAGGGATCTGCACTGGCAATCGGAAGGTTGCCGGTTCGAATCCCGTAAATGACAATAGGGACTCTGCTCTGTTGGGCCCTTGAGCAAGGCCCTTAACCTGCAATTGCTGAGCGCTTTGAGTAGTGAGAAAAGCGCAATATAAATGCAAAGAATTATTATTATTATACTATATTAAATGAAAACCCAATACAAAACAACAACAATCAGACAAACCTCCCCTCTCCCCTACAGCGATACAGTTGTAACATAACAATGAACCACAACAATAAACACTCACTACAATGTCCTTATACAGTCCATACAGCAAAAGTGGATGAAATGGTTTGGTGTGAAGATGACAATCCCGAGAACAGCTTCCGTAGAAAATGAATGAAACAGTCCTACCGGTAGTACAGAGTGGCGAGGGGTGAGATTTGCAGGAGCGCAACTTCTGAAGACACACGACGATGAATCCACCACTATATACAGGCATGAGACAGTCCATGGATCCTAACGGGAAACGATACAGGGCACAATTAACTTTTCAAACACGTTGGACAGGATACACAAAAACATGATCTCCTGTTGCTCCGTCAGGCCCCTCTTTTCAACTTTCCTGCTGGCCTCTTTCGTCCCCAGTCATCCTATGCGGGTAATCCCCCTTGGGCTGCTGGGAAATGGAGTTCTTCCCACGGTAGCACTGCTACATAAATATGACCAAGCAGAGCTTTTTGGCTTATTTAAAAGATGAGAGCAGGACCCAAAGTAACTGCTTCACAATGCAAACAAAGGCAGCAGAGATCAACCTCACCAGCAATGGCACAAACTGACCTTGGAATCCATGTGGTGATGCACATTAAGGATCCATGGCAGTTTGCTAGTTATGATTCCTCTTTGCCCAGTCCATCCTTGGTCTATGACTTTCGATGTCCTGAGTTCAAGAGAGTGATGTCAGCTGAAGCCAACCTGGACATAACAATCCCTGACTCATCTGATTTATCTTCACTGGATTAGCTGCCCAAATTTAATATGTTTCCTTGTTCCACCAATATTTTTCAGCCAAATGGTACAAGCAGTTGACTTTCTTAGAGTACAGCATGTGTTGTGCCTCAGCCTGTTTTATTGAAGGCCACCCATTTCCTGACCATTCTACCGAATGTAACCATACCATACGCCTAAGTTGCACAGTAAATGTATCCATAAAAAACAACAAATCTAAATTCAGAACTGAAAGTTTTTGTTTCACGTACAATACACAGATTTCAGATTACACTGAGGTAATCAGATAACCTCAGTACATTCTTGGATTGTAAAGCAGGAACAAGACTAATAAAGCAGTGCAGTTGTAAGTGTGAATGGTTCTTTACATTTTGATTTTGGTGGAAAATGCCGTACACCAGCATTTTTCAACCTTTAAGTATTTGCAACCCGAGTTTTAATCGTGCCCCCTTATGGTTTTTTGAAAGAAGCCCACTAATACCAATTTGTTCTTTTTTAATTAATGATACAACATAGATGCATATTTTAATATACCTACTTAACTTTTATCAACATTTATCTAACTCTACAGTATATTTATTTTTCTAGTATCAGAATGTAGTTTAAGTTAATTTGTTTTGGTTTCAATAGATGTATTTTTCATATTTTTGATTCTTGTTTTCTTTTTTTCACATCTTCATGCCCACCTTTTTGTTACTTCGCGCCCTTCTAGGGAGGCCCGCCCCACAGTTTGAGAACCACTGCTATACACCTTCAGCTATGCATTTAAAACACAAGCAGAGAAATAGACATAATTTTGGCTATCAACCTCAAATCTCTTTTATGCTTGGTATTTCACATGCACATCTTTGGACATGAATCTGACCTTGCAGATTTTGAACTATTCTAAAAGAGGCTAAAGGTTAAAAGTGTTATCTTCATCTGGGGCCTCATGCATAACACCGTGCGTAGAATTCACACTAAAACATGGTGTATGGACAAAAGCGGAAATGTGCATACGCACAAAAAAATCCAGATGCATAAATCCCGGTCAGTGTGAAAAGTAACGCACGCAGCCATGGGAATCACACTACGTCCCCAGGAACACTTGGTGGCAGCTCCCCTGGGTTGCATCGGGGCCATAATTTTAGAACACCGGAGCTCATTCCTGTTGGGCTCCATGGCCATCGCCAGGAGGAGCTGCACAGCTTAACGAGTTCGTCTGGGCAGGAGCACAGCCACACCCGGAGGTGCAGCCGGAAGTAGGTCAACAAGCACCTGCAGCACTTCCGGGGGTGCTATAAAAGGAGCTGAAAGTCACCACTCCAGGGGCCAGAGTCATGAGTAGGACAAAGCTGCCTGGGAGGAGTAATGGAGGAAGAAGAGTGTGGTTTGGGGTGATTTACTTTGTGTGTTGTTTTGGGACTGTGTTGGGCCTGTGGGACACGGGGAAGACGTGCCCCAAGGCTGAAGAAAAATTAAAAATCTTTTAATTTATTTCTACACGTGCCTCCATTGTCAGTCTGTGTTGGGTCGATGCCTATATAGTGCCTTTTCCACAAGATACAGTATAGGAAGAACATGTAAAGTCCATGCATACAATAACTGAGAATGAAACACAGGATGCTGAAGCTATGAAGCAGAAGCACTTACCTCTTGCTGCTGTGCCACCACGAATGAATATATAAAGTCTTCAAAATATATAATAGCATTTCTTTGGAAAAAAGAAAAATTCAGTGATCAATTTTGGAAAAAACAAGTTTATCACTTCAAACAGTGAATTATCAGAGTCGGAAAAAGAGAAGTTCTTCCTTCAGCCTTACTCCCTGACTTCATCATACATTTTCATTTGAATTACTAGCAGAGACATCACTATGGAATCCCAGATCCACCAGAACTACCAAACTGACTGCGAAGCTGCTGTCAACCACTTACCTTGCAGTTGTGCACCGCCCTTCATATACTTATCTGTCAATTTTGCAAACCTGCTACTCCAGTTCAGGTTCTTGGGAATGGCCTGTTAATAAAACAGTATATTCACCCAAAACCCTGAAATGAATTTGAATGACTAAATGGATATTATTGCAAACTAGGAAACAGAGTGAAAAGACGTTGAACATAAGGCAATTCTTGTAGGCACAATCAGTGTTGCAACATGCAGAAGGTGTCTAGTTTCATTTTGGATTATCAGCCTTACTCCTTATTGTTTCTGTATGCGTGTGTCAGCATGCATGTGTACTGACTGGCAAGGCAGACAGCCCAGAATTTGTGGATAGGACCAGGAAAATGCTAACTCAAAGTTAAGAGACAAGCTAAGGCCAACTACCAGGAAATCAAAATGACTGTGCACCTAAACAAATATGTAAACCTAAAATGGAGTCAAAAATAATGAGCTAGAATTTGTTGCCAAATAATTAAAAGAAAACTCTTAAAACCCCTGGCAACCTAATATATATAAATTTTCATTTTTGTAAGATGTGTACCATACTTTAAAGAAGAGATGACCAATCAGCCAAATGACATTTCGTTTACTTTTAATGGAATCCAAATTAAACTACAAGGGACTTTAAAAAGTTTCCACACTTTTATATTTTCGTTGGAAATGGTGAAGGTGGGAGGAGTAGTAATTGGGCATTAAAAAGTTGGTACGACGCTGGGAAAATTGCATCGCAAATGAAGGTGACTGAAGAAAATTCATGTAATTTGTTTTTGAAATTCTTAATAAATAGAGTTTAAAAAAGTGCGGAAACTTTTTGAACATCCCTCATATAAGGCATCACAGAATAGCACAACCATTAAACAAAACATAGTAATAAGGAAAATAATGGGATGGTCCCTCTTAAAAAGTCTGCATACCTTTAGTTCTTACCACTGTTTACTACTCCCTTTAGCGTCAATGACGGCTTGCAGTCTTTTGTGGTAGTTGTGGATGAGGCCCTTGATTTTATCAGTTGGTAGAGTTGCCAATTCTTCTTGGCAAAAAAGCCTCCAGGTCCGGTGAATTCTTTAGTTGCCTTGCATTAACTGCACACTTGAGATCTCCCCAAAGTGGATCATTGGTATTGAGGTCAGGAGACTGTGCCACTCCAACACCTTCACTTTTTTTCTGATATAGCAGATGAAGGGTCAACTTGGCCTTGTGTTTTGGATCATTGTCATGTTGTACGTCCCACGTGCAGCTTCCATACTGATGAATGCAAGTTGCCCTCCAATATTTTCTGGTAACATACTGCATTCATCTTGCCATCAATTTCACTATGTTACCTGTGTTGCTATAGCTCACACAGTCATAGAACATCAGAGATCCACCTCCATGCTTCACAGTTGGGATGGTGTACTTTTCATCATTGGCCTTGCATTTATGGTTCTGACCATAAAGTTCAATTTTGGTCTCATCACTCCAAAGGACTTTGTTCCAGATGTTTTGAGGCTTGTCTAGATGCCGTTTTGCATACTGTAAATGGGCTGTTTTGTGATGTTGGCACAGTGAAGGCCTTTTCCTTGCAACTCTATCATGCAGTCCATTTTTGTTCAAGTATCCAGACTCAGGTACACCATCTACTGTCTGGAGAAGTGTGGTCAGCAGAGGTCTTCATGGAAGAATTGCAGACAAAAACCCTTACCTCTGACATGGAAACAAGGCCAAGCAACTCAACTATGTATGAAAACATAAGAACTGGGCAGAAAAATGGCAGCAGATGCTCTGGACTGATGAATCAAAATTTGAAATATTTGGCTATAGCAGAAGACAGTTTGTTCGCAGAAGGATTGGAGAGTGGTACAATAATGAGTGCCTGCAGGCAACAGTGAAGCATGGTGGAGGTTCCTTGCAAGTTTGGGGCTGCATTTCTATAAATGGAGTTGGGGATTTGGTCAGGATTAATGGTGTCCTCAATGCTTAGAAATACAAGCAGATACTTATCCATCATGCAATACCATCAGGGAGGCATCTGATTGGCCCAACATGTATTCTGCAGCAGGATAACGACCCCAAACATACAGCCATTTTCATTAAGAACTATCTTTAGCGTAAAGAAGAACAAGTAGTCCTGGAAGTGATGGTATGGCTCGCACAGAACCCTGATCTCAACATCATCGAGTGTGTCTGGGATTACTCGAAGAAACAGAAGGATTTGAGGCAGCCTATATCCACAGAAGAACTGTAGTTAGTTCTCCAAGATGTTTGGAACAACCTACCTGCCGAATTCCTTCAAAAACTGTGTGCAAGTGTACCTAGAAGAACTGCTGCTGTTTTGAAGGCAAAGTGTGGTCACATCAAATATTGATTTGATTTAGATTTCTCTTCTGTTCATTCACTTTGCATTGTTAATTGATAAAAATAAACTATTAACACTTCTATTCTGTTCTTCAGACCTAAGACTTTTGCACAGTACTATATATATATATATATATATATATATATATATATATATATATATATATATATATATATATATATATATATATATATATATATATATATATATATATATATATATATATACACACAGTATTAACAAGTTAACAAGACGCTATATAGGCACCTGACCCGACACAGACTCACACTGGAGGCATGTATAAAACCAAACTGATTTTATTTTTCTTCACCTGTGGGGCACGTCTTCCCCGTGACCCCAACAGGCACAACACAGTCCCAAGTACACAAAGCAATAAAGCAAAACACCACAACACTCTCCTTTGCACCACCACTCCTCCTTTATTTTCCAATTGTTTTATTTCTTACCCTTTAAAGAGCTCTTCATTTGCCCTTAATTACTCAGGAGTGCTGCATTTGCCACCCTTATCTAAAGTCACGTTTGCCATCAGTTCTTTGCTGAGGTATTGTCAGTGGTGGGGTCTCCTCTCCTCCAATGCTGCAACCTTCGGAGCTTTAGTTTTGGTTTTCTCTTTTGGATTAATGCATTAAATAGAGTGTTAGGTAAAGACTGAAATTTTGTATCTTGTCTTTGTATATAAAGATTACCTAATGAAAATCAGGTCTTAACGAGAAACACTTTTGGGAAAATTTGTAAGATTTGCATTGTGCTTTGCAATGCTTTCTAAAGTAAGCGTAAATACTGGGCATTGGTAAAATATTGCAACTTAACTTTAGTGTTCAGAGCTATGTTGCCTTAATGTGTTGTATTTAGTATTCGGAGCTGTTTCGTAATTGTTTACTTCATGTTTAGTGTCACACACGGGTGCTTGGGGAACATCACCTCTATCAAGGTATGACCAGTGCCTGAAGTGTGCTGGTCCCCTATGTGGTGGTATTCTATGTGAGTGGGAGCTTTAACTGAAGAAAAGGTGGGATCCCCCTGGTTTTGTGAGTGCCTCAATACAATTATTGTTCAGTCAAGGGCTGGTTGTGAGGATAGACCCCTTGGAATTTCAAGCAGCACAATACAATGATATTTGTTCATCTGTAAGTGCTGGTACTCCTTATCGGTGCATACCAGCTCAGATAATGGCCCTGAGTAAGGCAGTTGACCACAGGGCAGGGATAAAAGCAATAGCAAACCACATCTTGTCTTTTCAGAGGACGAGTCCCAGGATGAATCATCATTTGTGGTATGACTCTAGAGGTCCCAGGCCTTCCATCCCAGGAACTACTTTACAGAGGCACCGGCAGACAGCACCCATTTGAACCATGCTTACATAGAGTAATGGGCTTTGTAATTGAGAAACCATTCATGACCGAAACTCTGGACTTTTTCCTAATCGTTGCTTTCTTTTTCTATTGATTTAATCGCCTTTAGTAAATGGAGTACCCAGTTGTTCATCAACCCCTTATGTTATTCTGTTTATTTTTATTTTCACATAATTACATGTTATTTATTCAAATTGCTCTTATCAGTTTTTGTTATTTTAATTTTCTGGTTAAACAGCTTCCCTTCATTTTCTATTATTTGTTTCTTTAGTACTTCCATAATAATTTCCTTATAATAGTTTCAATTAAATTAACTTTTATCACTATTTAACTCTCTTACTCTGTTTTTCAGTTAGAATAAATTACCCTTAGTTAAATACTCCTTTATGATTGCTTTATGTCGAAAAAGGTTAGGCTGTGATATTTCCTCAGTGGGTGTTCATTGAGTATCACAGGCAAACCTAGAATTTGATGGACCCTAATGCAAAAAAATACATTAGCACCCCCATGTGATATTAAATTAAATACAATTGCAAAATGAAGATCATAAATGAGATATGTCAAGTATATAAGCTACATGAAATACCAGTAGTCGGAATTAAGTTTTATGACATTGTGGAAATGATAACCCCACTCACCTTTTCATCCCAATGTCAAGTAAGCAAGTATGTTAATAATAAAGACTTGCAAAATTATAATCCTGAGGTAACCAGCATAACTGACCTGCTCACACTACTATATAGTTACTGTTAAGAACAGTTAACCTCAGAATTCTTGCTGAAAGTTTTTTTTTGTCTTAGACAAATTTTTTTCCTATTCATATTTTGTGTATATTCTTAAAGATTTACTTTCAAGGAACATGACCATATAGGTTTTTGATTAATTTTTTAATTTGATAAAGATGTTAATATTTTGTTATTTTATTTTTAAGTACATCGCATTGCCATTTTAGTGTTTCAGCATTTTGCTGATGAGTTTCTAAGATGCATTTTCTTTTTGTTCTTTATTTTGTCTTATACAATTTCTTGTATTAGGAATTTGTTCATTTATACATACCCCTTGTGGTCAGAGTGCAGGGTCAGACATGCTCAAGGGCCCAGCAGAGTAGGATCTCTTTTGGTCGTAACAGGGATTCAAACCAGCAACCTTCTGGATGCCAGCGCAGATCCCTAGCCTCAGAGCCTTTACTAAAGAATGCCTCCCTAATGTCAACTTGTGTCATGTCATGAAGGCACCTCTGTAAACTGAGTGGAATGCTTTCCTGAAGATTACAGATTTATACCTTGTTAATTTAAACCAGTGCTTCCCAAACTCGGTCCTGGGGACCCCTTCTGGCTTCAGGTTTTTGTTTCAATCAGATAACTATAATTGATAATAATTGATCTCTTCTCTTATTCTGCATTCAGAAAAGCACAGCAGTATGATTTTCACATTATAAAACATCTAGAAATATTTCTGTTTTTTGCTATAGCTTTAAATGTTTAACTCTTTTTTGTTGTTTCCTTATAATTTTTCTTATTCTCTGTAGTCTGTTCCCTTCATTGTATCCTAATAGTGACAATGAAAAACAAGCAAAGCACACACCCGGGCAAACAAAACTAAATGATGACAGGCTTCAAGTACTTCGGCATCAGACCCACTAATTAGTCAATATTAGAAAGGCATATATACAGTTATATATATATATACTGTTTGTTCCTGCCTTGGGCTCTGTGTTGGCTGGGATTGGCTCCAGCAGACCCCCCTGATCCTGTGTTAGGATATAGCAGGTTGGATAATGAATGGATGTGGATATATATAAACTATTTCAACCATTCTATGATCTGCTTCTCGCAACTGAAGGAGGGCACCATGGCAGATGTTAGCTGACTTGCTGACCAACCACAAGCGTTAATGGTAGGTAACCACCCATACAATCAGATTGTGATTCAGACTACAAATGGCGTAAATATATATATATATATATTAAAGCCAAGTACCACTGACACTCATCATGATTTCTCCCGAACCATTAGGACTTGGGATTAGAAATTTGGAATGTAGGTTACCCTTGGCCCATAGGTGCTCGCTAAGAAACAGTTTTAAAAATTTTGCGGTCCAAGCGCATTCTGTCTGTATGTCTGTCCTCTTTTCATGAAGAGAATTACTTAACAGATTTAGATCTGGTTGTTTTCTATAATTTGCTTGAACTTTCCAGTTGATTTTGCGACTTCTCTCATCACGTTAAGTACCATAGTTTGCTTGCGGTACCAATGCATTTATGCAAATCCAAAAGAGTGGCTGTGGGCTGAAAACAAGGGGGCGGGGCCTTTTTCATTCACTCGCCAGCCTCTGTTCGAGTTAGTCTACGTCTTGCCACATGTTGGAGTGCACCTTGCCTCCACTTAGCTAGCGATTCCTGTTTGTTCAAAAAACATTATCATCTACAGATTGTTAAGGAGTAATGATTGACATTTTTGAGAGAGAGATCAGAGCTCCATGTGTTTTAGAGGGTAGCTGCTGATTACCAGAGACATCATGGCCACGTGCTTTTCTCCCCACGCAGTGAACACTCTCCCATCAGAGTTGTACAAGATCAGATATAGTGCCAACATCTACTGATTTTTAAAGTTTGTCCTATTTCATTACTATGTGGGCACAGCCATGGAAAACAACTAGTATACATGTATATGTATATATATATATATATGAGGGGTATTCAAATATAAACAGAAATATATGAGCTGCACTTTATTTATTGAATACAATGAAATTACTTACAAATTATTTTTCTATGTAGTCTCTTCTAAAGCTTCTAAATCCCAGAAGAGTAGAAATCTTTTGACTGCATGTTGACCCATTCTTGTACAGCATCAATAACATTCTCATTCGACTTGAATTTCATACCTCCTAAAAATTCCTTAAGTGGACTGAAGAGATGATAGTCCCTCTCTAAATGACTTGCACCAATCATACACTCTAGACTGAGAGAGACATTCATCCTCAAACTGATTTTTAAGTTTAGAATAAATCTGAGATGGAATGATTCCTTCATTTGTCAAACTACTTTGTACTTCCTGCTCCGACATATTGATTACAACTGACAGGAAGGGGGAAAGAGCAGCTAGCACTACTAACAACAAGTTATGAGTCAAGTCTACCTTGCACTCTTTATAAGAACATAGCATGAAGATTCCTGTTTATAACTGAACGCTCCTTGTATATATATAAACAAATAAATAAATACATTATCCTCATGTAACTGCTTAATTATAATTAAAATGTAGTAACGCACTTACTTCTCTAATTTCTTCATTGACACCAAAACAAAGAAACTGGGAAATAACAGCTCACTTAATTAGGCTACGAGTCCAGGTAAAAACAGAAGTTGGTTAGAACAAAAACCTGCAGCCCTAGACCAAGTTTGGGAACCACTGATTAAAATCTTGTTAGTTCTTAGTTAGTTAGTTAGTTAGTGTTAGTCATGAACCCATAGTTTTAGGTATTCTGGTAAATGCCTTGTAGCTTCCTACTTCTTGATTTGGTTCATAGTCTTATAGTTTTGGTAAAAACTCTTGGCAATTCTTGTTTTGACATCACTTACAGTTTAGCCTTCTGAATTTTTTTTTTAATTTTTGGAATTCTTAAAACTGATTTTATTTCATTTTTTCAAAAACATGTACATTTTCCAGTTCATTTTTAATCTCACCTTTGTTGTTGCTCACAATTCTCTGTGCCAGCAGACAAGATGAAGATGTTGGCTGGAATTAATAAGCAGTCCAGCCAAGCCGCTTTGAGTATCTGCGACTGGTTTAACAGTCATGACACTTTTGGGAGTTAGGTAATTCTGCATCTCAAGTAGTGTTATCCATACACAGCTTAATTTCTCAGGAGGTAAAATTCAAATTGCAACTGCAATTAATAATTGGTAATTAAATTATATCAAGAAGCTCTATGAAGATGTTTCAAAGAAGTAGTAGTAATATTGTAATCAAAATAAATTAACAGTACAGATACTTGTATGCCACTATAGTAGTTAATACCTGCAATCCAAACTAGATGAAGCGTGACATATTTTTTTTATGATCTAGATAACTGTTTAAAGAAACATTCATTCTGAGTGTACTGGAGAGGCCTACATCAGAAAACATCTAGTACAACCAAACAAAGCTGGCTTTTGGATTTTTTTTTTTCAAACTTTGTAGGTGTGTTCTGAGATTTTTCAGTTAAGAGAGACAGAAGTTTCAAAGTAAGGTTACTAGTGGTGAGTGAGACAGACATATCCCGTTTTCAATGCAGTTTTGTAAAACTATCACTTAAACTTGCTTCACAGACAATTTTACAATTGATTAATGCAAAACTCACTCAAAAGATATTTTTGGATGGAAAAAAGGAATACTGTTAACTAAAACATCATTTGCACTTCTGTATTTTTTTAAAGCAGTTCCGTAATGTAGGGGCAAACACATTATGAAACTAATGAAGCTTAAACTTCAGGGACCCTAATCCCAGAGGACCCCAGAAGTAACTTTAGTCCACATTACTGAAACACTTTTGGGTGCCTACTGTATGAGAAGGGGGTTTTAAAACCCCTACATGCAGTGGTTAAATTTTTGTAAAAATTTGTGATCTGCCATGGAATAACATCATTGAAGAAGATAACAGTGATTACCAAGACTTTGTTGCTAGTTGCAAAGGGGCCCCATAACAGTTCAAACGTTATGGCCCAAAACTGTAGGCCTGACTCTGGTGTAATGCGTGTAATTTGAAGCACACCTGTCATATAAATGCAATTTATTCCCTATGTTCACATCACTGCAGTGGCAAAAGTCTGACATGCTGCATGTTTCCACATTAAGACATGCTAATATGCATTATGATGCATATTACTTGATTTTTCTCCACAAGCAGAATCAGGACATGGAAAGCCAATCCTCTGGCCATTATCTACCAACCCCCCTCTTCTTTTTCCTGAAGCGTTCATATCCTTAATCTCCTTGACAGGAATCAAGTGTCGTGGAGCTTTAAGTTTCACTTCTATCACCAATGCACCTTTAGGATTGTGATCACCAATACTGTCATTGGGATTGGCAAAGTGTGCATCATATTACCAGAACAATCACAACACGTTTCTGATGGCTCAATAAAATGTCTATGTATGACAGAAAAGGAGTCTGGTGATTTTTTTTAATCTTCACTAAAGATCTGTTTAAATGCTAAATGGCAGACAGACCCATATGCAATTACCATAAATACCCGCATATAGGATGATACCATGTATAGGACGAAGTGGATTTTTGACCCTAAAAACCATGGAAAAACCTGTGTACCTGTTTATAGGACGCATCCTGATTTTGAGTTACCGGGGAACTAATTAAAAGCTGCTGCCACCAGCACCAGTGATTGTATCCATGCGTTTGTGTTAGGCTGGAGTATCTCTGAACAACAACAAAGAGCGAGAAACATACTAGTGACATATCGGTGACGTGAATATTCAAAATAAAACAATTTCCAAATGTTACAATAAGGCATACAGGTGGATGTATAGTAAAATGAGCTTTCAAACGCTGTGTCATTCTCCAAAATCGATACAGTATTAATGACACTACACCTGAAAAATACTTTAATTTGAAATGGTGTGAAATGCCAGTGCGGGGGCAACGGCTAATCGCGCGTGGACTGAGGCATACCCCGGCAGCTACAATTGCAGCACTGCCAACCGACAGTCGCTTGAAAACAAACCTTGAAATTCAAATTGGATTCAAACCACTCCTGTCTGTCCCCATCACACAGCCATCGAAGGCGAAGGAGAGGCACTGACACACGCGCACACGATCATAAAGTCCAATATCCCATTACGTAGTTTTAAAGATAGCTGTTCATTATTACCCAGTCAACATGGCGAAGACAACGCAACAGAGCTATACTGCAAAGTTTAAACTGGAAGTGATCACATACGCGAAAGAACACAGGAACCGGGCAGCTGAGCGGCAATTTGGTCTGACAGAATGCGTAATCAGAAAATAGAGAAAAGCCGAAAGTACCATCAAAGAAATGCGAAAAGTAAAGAGGGCGAACAGAGGCTCGAAGGCTCACCACCCTAACCTGGAAAAGGCGCTCATTAAATAGATTGAAGATACCCGTCGAGACTGCCTGGGGGTCAGCACCACTACCGTTCATTTACAGGTTCTAAGATTGGTAAAAGAGCAAAACATCATAGAATTCAAGGCGTTGATGAACTGGTGTCAGAGATTCTTTGGAAGAAATAAGCTTTCAATAAGACGAAGAACTACTATTAGTCAGCGACTACCCAGCGACCACGAGGAGTTATTAACGAAATTTCAAAGTTATGTCATCAAGATGCGTCAGAAATACAACTACGGCATGAGCCAGATTGGAAACGCCGACCAAACTCCGTTGACATTCGACCTGCCATCTGAGAGCACAATAAACATCAAAGGGGCAAGGACCATCACTATGCGATCGACTGGAAACGAAAAGAACCGTTTCACTGTGATGCTTGGGTGTATGGCTGATGGTGCAAAGTTACCACCGTACGTCGTCTTCAAGAGGAAAACCATGCCCAAAGACAAGTTCCAGAGTGGTGTGATAGTCAGGGTGCAAGAACAAGGATGGTTCAATGACAGCATAATGGACGACTGGCTGAAAACAGTATGGATGAAACGTGATGGTGGTCTAGGGAAACAACGATCGATGCTGGTGTTAGATGCCTTCCGATGCCATACAATCGACAATGTTAAATCCAGATTGAAGCGACACAATACAGACCTCGTCATCATCCCCAGCGGCATGACCAGTATTCTGCAACCGATGGATGCCGTCGTGAATAAGCCATTCAAAGCAGCACTTAAGAAAAGATGGGCTGAATGGGTGATTAATGGTGAACACACTTTCAACAAGGGTGGCAAAATGAGGAAAGTCGACACGCCTACAATCTGCCAATGGATAGTAGACACCTGGAAAGAATTGCCAATCAAGACCGTGGTGAAGGGATTCAAGAAATATTGTATCAGCAACATGTTAGACGGCACGGAAGACGACATTCTTTGGATGGACGACCCTGACGACGATGACAATGACCAAAAGGAGGAAGAGCTGGACTATCATGATGATTGTATAGCACAACAGGAGTGGGATGCTTTGTTTAATGAGGACAGTGACAACGAGGATAAATATTGATGAATACGGTATTGTAATTTGAAATTTTTATAATAAATTTCCGATATTATATGGTAATAAACTAGCCAACCTGCATAATTATTTATTGATGACTGAACACTTCTTGAAAGACACAGTTGTCCAAATTGGGTGGGTTTGAGGATATTACTGTGAGTGAATGAAAAGATGGAACTCTGGAGAGAGCAACATACAATTGCCCGTGACTGAAAACTGGTTTTGGCAGATACAGGCATATGTTTTTGAAAGTTTGTCCCTGTGACTTACCGTATTACGTAATTGTCATTGCAAACGCCAATCTAACAGGAAATTGTCTGCATGTAAAAGTAAAAGGCAAATTTGAATCTAATGTTGTCAGGGATATCCGGGGAATACGGTAAGGACAGTTTGTGAGGTATCAGCTGCAATAGTTTAACACTCCAGTACATTGTGGTGAATGCTGGTAACAGTCAGGCGGGCGGGCAGGCGGGCAAGCCATCAAAGTTTGTCGCGTTTGGGAATCGCTGTATGCAGCATGTAAAACAGTTTGCAAGTGTGGCAGGAGAAGGGTACTGTAATCACGTTTGGGAATCGCTGTATGCAGCATGTAAAACAGTTTGCGTGTGTGGCAGGAGGAGGGTAATCGCATTTGGGAATTGCTGTATGCAGTGTGTAAAACAGTTTGCGAGTGTGGTAGGAGGAGGGTTAGATTCGGCGGGCGGGGCTCTGTCGTGTTGTGTGTAGTGAATTGTTGGTGGGCAGGGCTCGGTGAATTATATATATAGATTTATAATTTTGTAATAAAAGTATCCATGTATAAGATGCACCTGGGTTTTTAGGCCTACTTCTTAAGAAAAAAAATGCGTCCTATATGCGGGTATTTATGGTAATAAATGAAAACGCTTCCAGACAGGAACTCAACACCTTTCTTCTTGTGTCAATGGCATGAATTTTGCTGGAAGCAAAAGCCATTTGTTTTTTTGTTTTTTTTTGCAACGAAACACTGCGATTAGCACATGCAAGTAAGATATTAAATTAGATTCTGTACACATGACAATAATTTCCCAATAAACTTAATGTACTGTATGTGCACAGAATATAGGGAAGTATTTGCTTGCATGCCCAACCTACATGCAACACATCACCTCATTTTAGTGCCATGATAAGCAAGAATGTGTTTAAATATAGAACTTCATTCAATTTAATAGAAAACATGAGTTGCCATACCTAATGTACTATAGTAATCATAATAAGGTGTTAATTGGTCCATAAAGTATTCACAGAAATAAAGAATGGTGACTCTGCCAAGGTATGCAATATTAAAATTCTAATGTTTCCAGGTCTCAGCATAGAAAATAAGTCTAAAGTTACACATAACCCAAACTCCAGATTGCCTAAGATTTCATTAAAATATCTAGAATTATGTGTTGTCAAGATGTCTCTAAGATTTTCATATACAGGGTATCCATTACTTTTAATTATATTTTCATTCCCATTTTTTAGCTCACATATTTTCTGAACTTTACTAAAAAAACTCCCTGTCATGTAGGCTATGAATTTTCTCTGCAAGATATTTATCCATTTTTAACTACTTGTTTTGACTTAACCATGTCTCTTTCCTATATGATGTCATTTATAACCCGACTTTGATTAATGTCACTGTGGCTTTTGTGAGCTGTGCGCTTGTGTTATCAGCGTGCTACTCTGTCTCAAGTTTAAACATATCTTCTGAAAGAACTGCCACTGTGTAAACATTAAGTACAAATGGAGCATGCAATGCAACTTTTCCTCTAAAAACAGACTGAACAGTCCTGAATGACTAGAGCAGTGGTGGGCAACCTTTTTTCGCACTAAGGCCACTGACGACTGCTTTAACTCGAACAAGGCCACACCATTATGAAGTCATTAACAACATATATAGGCATGCTTTTATTAATTATTTATTATTAAGCTTTATACTGACCCCAAAGTGTGTAAAAGTGTAAGAATAATCCATAACACAAAATAATTGTGTAATTTTCAATGAATTTTTTGAGTCTGTTTGTTGGTTGACAATTCATTAAAACTTGGCTCAAAAGTTGTTGTTCTTAAACATAGCTGGCCTTCCAAATGGTCATCTGTCAGGACTGTGCAATATCGATTTTTAATGTACTTCATATGTGAGAATGTACATTCACAAATGTACATGCTACCAAAGCATGTTAACACCCGTCGAGCGTGTTCGCGCAGAATGGGGTAGATGTGAGCGTCACGCCAAAATGAAATCAAATCCACGGAATTTTGGGATAGCTTGTGTTGAGCATTTGGATCTTCACTAAGTTCCAACAATTCCATTTGGAACTTCTCTGGCACATTGTCAGTTTCCATCAGATGTGCCTCTGAAACCAGCCATTAATCATTGTCATTGACGCGGATATTGGAGAATCGAGCCTCAAATTCAGCGACTAGTGGACCGAGCACTTCACAGAACTCATCAAAATGTATTTTTACAGATGGGTTGTTACTGGCAAAATTACTCAGACAGGGAAAGAATTCGGAGAGCTGTGCTTTTGAAACTTGTCGTGAAACAATTTCAACTTGCGCTGAAAAATTTTTATACTCACAGACACTTTGATTTCTGCCTTGGAGTTGCTTATTCAGACTGTTGAGTTCACTCAAAAGATCGCTGAGGAAAGCCAGGTTCATGTAAAAGTTGATGTCATCAAGTTTACAAACCACTCCTTTGGATGCATAGAACTCTTTGATAGTGCTTTGCAATTCATAAATTCTATTTATAACAGATCCTCTTGACAACCAACGAGCATTTGAGTAATATAAAATGTCCTCTTTCTCAGTTGAATCATCATTTTGGAGGAGTTCTCTAAACTGGCGATGATTGAGGGCTGGAGCTCGAATGAAATTCACAATACCAATGGCGTCTTCCAATGTGTTGTTCAAGGTTGCAGACTTGGCACATAGAGCTTGTTGGTGAATAATACAATGCAGTGACAATAATGTGGGAGATTCCAGATATTGAGAGTGAATTTGTTGTTTAAGTAGAGTCAAAACCACCTGTTGTTCCTACCATTGCAGGAGCTCCATCTGTACACACAGCAACAAGTCTCTTTAGATCCAATTTCTTCTCTACACAAGTGTTGTTAAGTGCTGTGAGAATATCTTGTACCTTTGTTGTTGATTTGAGACTGATTAGGGACAACAACTCTTCATGGGTGTCAAATGTTGGTGACATTGTTCTGATGAAAATAAGCAGTTGTGCTGTATCTGTTGTATCGCAGGATTCATCCAACGCTACAGAATACAAAGTATTTGACTCGTGACATATTTTGTTCAGTTGATTTTTTAAGTCAACCTTGATCTCACCTTGCCACCTCACAATTGTCCTTTGTGATAGAGGTAAATCTTTAAATTTTTGAAGTTGAGATGGTTCGAGACACTGAACAACTTCAAGCATGCATGATTTGAATAGCTCTACATCAGTATATGGTTTTCCAGTGGCACCCAATTTGAAGGCGACTCGAAACGTTGCCTCAACTTCAGGATTGTGAGAGGATGATTTGAATTTGGCGAACATGGATGTTTCTTTTGTATGGCTCTTGTTCAAGGAATCATATGCTTGCTTTCTGGCCTCATCTTTTAAATTGATGTACTTCATGTGTGACTTACAACTCTTATACTGCTGTTTTGCAATTGATCTCTTTAATGTTCTTATTTGCGTCTTGCATCTTAGGCACATCATGGAGTTTCCTTGGTTTGACATGAAGAAATCCAACTCCCATTCACTGTTGAACTGTCGATTTTCATCGTCTACATGTCTGGATTTCTTTGATGGCGGTAACTGCATTATATGGCCAGTAAAACACAACGATAATTATCAGATGAGGAAATGATGGATCTGACTACTTTTGTTGAAATTTAAGCATGCTGAACTTTAACCCTTTTCGGTGCCATTTGATTGGCCACTTTAGTTACCACGGGAAATAATTACAGCGGTACTCGCGAAAATCTACAGTGCGCGTGCACTCTATCCATAGTAAATATCTATCTTGACTGCTATTGGCATAACTTGCATTCAGTTTGCCTGAATTTCGTTACCTGTCATTGACCATTCCATCAGGTATGAACTGGGTATGAGATGGAGTCCGAAACAGTCCTGTTGGGATCTGGGGGTGCCGCCAGGGGACGTTGCAGCTGTTCCTGAGCCTGTGTGGGTGGTTCTTCTGCCACACCCTGAAGTGCTGCCGGAAGTAGGGCAATGAGCACCTGAAGCACTTCTGGGTACCTTATATAAGGGACCAGTGGACAGTACTCGGTGAGCCAGAGTCGGGAGGAGGGAGACAAAGCTTGCTGGAGTAAGTAGTGGAAGTAGTGGAGAAAAGAGAAAGAGAAGAAGAATTGTGTGGGCTTGTGCTTATTGGAACTGTGTTGTGCCTGTGGGAATGAGGAAGCTGTTGCCCACAGGTTAAGAAAAGAAAAAAAAACATTTGTGTTTTTATAAGTGTGTCTCCTGCATCTGTCTGTGTCGGGTTGGGTGGCTGGCACACCCCGTAGAGTTGTTACAATGGACAGTGAATGTTCAGTCCTCATGGCTTTTTTAATCTGGAGATTCCTTTTTTCCTCCCACAACCCAAAGGTGTCATAGTAGCTTGATTTGAAATTGGCCCCTTGTAGCTGAGTGTACGAGTGACTACTGTGATGGACAAATTCAAGACTGGTCACTGCTAATTGAGCAGAATATTATGAATAAAATACAAAGAATTTATAAATTAAAAGAGCTAAGTCATTAACCTCAATAGCCACTCTATATCTTGTTACAATCAGAAAGAAGGTGGGCAAAATCTTCATTAAAAGGAGGAATTCTCTGTCCTTCCCTTTGCCCTGGCCCTATCTGGTCACCTATCTGTGACTGTTGCAGTGCAACACTAATTATACTACAGTCAAGAACAATAATTTGAGAAATCACTGAGTTTGGCACCTTTGTCAAGCCTCTAGTAAAGGCAGTGTTTGTGGGGCTTTTTTTCCATTTTACCTGTTTTTTTGGATTACATTTATCTTGTATCTTTGTGATTACCTTTTGCCCGCCTTGTTTGTGCAAGTTTTTCTACCCGTTTATCCTTGGCTTGCAAACGTTTTATCTGCTTGTCATTGTTATGATTTAGTAAACTGTGAGAACACTTTCTTACTGAGAAACATTCTTTATTGTGCAATTATACATATATTTTTGACCATACAGAATATAAATGTGTTAGTATTTTAGCATAATTTTTTTATATGGAGCAATAGTTGAATTTTGATAACGTTAGCTTTTCTGTTTATCGCATCCCATTTTTGTTTTTAGGTGCTGCTATCTTTGTAGTTGTGCTGCAGCTTGGCTGTGTTCCATGGTTTATGTACAGTATGTCTTTTTTATTATTTTTGTTTCTGTTAATTTGAAGTGTTATTTTTACTGTGGTTGTAATGAATATTAAAACAATATTCTGTGAATATTCTGTTACACAAGCATTGTTTCATTATTACATGTTCTACTTTTTGTGCCTCAAAGCTACTTTCTTGCATGTTATGGTTAAAACTCAGAGGCGAGGTCACCATGACATCATTGTGGATTGCAGTTCTTATCTTGATTTTCTGGTTATTGTTAACATGTTTAGCTTTATTTTTAGATTCTTTGTGATGGGACATTTTAGCATTGGGTTGCCTTTTTAGGCAAACCTCTTTTGCCTTTGTTTTCACCTTTTTACCTATTTGGCAATTTTGTGTATCTTTTTCTTTATATAAATACATTCTTTATTGATAAAGATTCTTTGTTTGCCTTTGTTAATTCAAGCCAGAGGTTTATGGGCATCCTCTACCTTGAAAAACATTTTTTGTGTATTTTGTGCATTTAAACTGTTTTTGAACTTTAAAAGCCTATGCAGGCCTTAGACCCTGCCTTTTTAAGTTTGAGACTAGGTTACCTGGGCTGAGGCCTGTATGTAAGGCTCACAATCAGTGAATCCTGGTGATCTGGGTTATTAAAAGGTCTCTTCACACTTTCTTCCATTTTTGCTTTTCTATGGTTGCCATAGTCCAGTGTTCCTTTGCTCGGGATATGATTTTTGGAAGTTGTACCATGTATGTGATATCTCATACATGACATTTTATAAGTTGACATACTGTTCAATGTTTTCAAGGACTTTTGTGTGTATTATCTATATTTTACTCTGGTAATTTGACTCTTGGCTAGGTTTCTTTTGATCATACATTATGGATAGCAATGATGTTTTGATGTACAGAGTTTTGTCTCTCCATTTCTGACCATCTTATAGCTAATTGGCTGACATTCATCCTCTGGTCCTTTAACTTGTCCTTGGCCTTCCAATTTGAGAAATCACTGAGTTTAGCAAATTTGTCAAGCCTCTAGTAAAGGCAGTGTTTGTGTGTGTGTGTGTGTTTTTTTTTTTTTTACAGTTTTTACATTTTCTGGTCCTTTAACTTGCCCTTGGCCTTCCAACTTTTCCATCTTCTGGCCGAAACAGCCGTGCCTCTTTTACTTTTGCCATATCTTTGTCCGTACTCCCAAAACAACACACATACCCTGACAGAGTGGAAATGGTGCCTTCTTGCTTTGCTTGCAATCCACGCAGGGCAGCTCCTTCATCTGAAAAGTTGGGGGTAAAGAGGGAACACTGAAAGTGCAACCATATCTGAATGTTCAGCCATTTCTGTTTAACTTGTATACAAGTGGGAAACAAAAGGAAACTAATCAAGTGCTTTTAGAATTGATCAAACTAATCACAGAGAGACATAAACATAGTAAAAGCACATCACTGGGAACTCAAGCATGTCTAAGATAACTGAAAACTAAACCCTGAAAAATTAATGAGTGGCACAGTGGTACAATGGTTGATGTTAGATGTGATTTCTGTGTCGTCTTTAATAAGCATCTTATTAGGAAAATGGTCCTAACTGTCTCAAAAATCTTAGAGTGATGCGAAATTGCAAAATATTATACTTGGTGTGATGGTGCGAGTCAGCTCCACACTCCCACTTCTGTTTTGGGAGCATCTTGAACCAGATACTATCAATGATGTAACCAGATGAGCCGGCAGATTAGGACACAACAAGACAGTGTTCAAAGGTGCAGTGCAATACTGCAATAAATAAATAATCCAATAAAGTGCTGGTGAAGGTTAAGATCAGATAAATAAACCTTTAAAACAAGGTTAAAAATGTGGCAGGAAATTGTCCATAAAAACCATGAGCCCAGGTGCATTCCTTTAAAACAGCTGTCTCCTTAGCTTAACTCTGTTGGGTCATTGCAGCCAAGGAGGTGCTTAATCTGTAGTTCAGCCAACCTGCTGTCGTCTGTGTCCCCGGCAGGACACTATACCAAAGCCTATGACTCATACTGCCAGGCCATGGCTTCACTCGCAGGACACTTCAATGAGCCTCTCTTTCCTCTGCAGCCACGCTGCCAAAGTCGGGCGAGTAGCCCCAACCGAGTAGGTCGCTCAGCTGGAGTGACCATCAGCCCCTGAGCACTGGCCACATGCTCCCTCAAGGGTCTTCCTCCCGGCTGTCTGCCTTCTCTCTTTCTCGTCCATACGCACCAGCACTCTCTCACTTTTGCCTTGTCTCTCCATCTTTTATCCTCCTTTCCTTTTTTCTTTCTTTCTCCTCTTTTGTCACGATCTGTTACTCTATTTATGTTACTCTATTCTCTCTACCCAATTCACCTCTCACCACCGCATTACCTTCCTCCAGCTGAGTGTTGCTTTCCATCCTCTCAGCTCCAACTCGCCTGGATAAGGGAGTGCAGTCCCTTTTATTTATTACCTGCTGCCTGTTGGAAGTACTTCTTGGTCATGCAGAAGTCCTATACAGCAGGAAGCATGTCTCCCTGGAACGCCATTTTGTGGCACCCACTAACCCCAGCAGGGCTGTTCTGCCGGACTACATCTCTCAGCATGCCCTACTGGGTACTGATATCCAGGGTTACTGTCATTTTGCATGCTATCTAGTCCGCAGCGACATCTCCCACTTTCGGTGGGCTATCTATTTATCCTTTCCGGCCCTCTCTTCCTGGTCTGATCCCCTTCTTCTCCCTGGCCGGGATACTTGTCCAACCTTTGTGGCATTTACAGCCTCACTGGGTGCAACATCTCAATCACACACCACAGAAAGCCGATGAAGCAATTGAGACAGACTGTACCCTTATGTGCAGGAGCATCTTGCCCCAATTACTCCACCAACCCCTAAGCTACACGAGCACACACAACCAATGGAGAATGAGCTGGCCATTTAATTATTTATTGATTAAAACGTCCCTCTTTCTGAACTGCAGACCCACACTTGGTCTCTGTAATTACAGAATGACATATGATAGAGAATGATACAGAAAAACACAAAACAAGCATTTTTGTTTCTTTATGTCAAATATGGCCAAGATAGGCTCTTACTTTCTCATGATCCTTAAATCCTGTGGCAGAAAATGGGTTCAGAAAATATATTTCCTGACACAAAGCAAGAGCAAAAGACTTTTGTTTCCACACATGTTGTTCATAACATAGTTGTAGCGAATGTGGTTAAGATGAGAGGCTGAAGCCTTTGAAACTGAAAATCTAGTAAGTACAAAGTCTAAATCTGAAGAATTCTACAAGAGGGGGGTATGTGTCTCAACCTGTCATTTCCCATGATATACTGTCTTTTTTCTGTCATAGGCACATTCCTTTGTGTTTTCTTAAATTAGATATAATGCTACATATTTCAGCAACAGTTGGACAGCTGCCTTAGACATCATGCTTCCACTTGTATTTTCAAGTGAAGTCACTCACCTGATGTAGTATTTTATCACTGGGCCTCTAATGTAGGCAGAAACCGGAACATAAAGTGATCATATACTAAACAGACACAGGTGACTTCAGTTTTAATCACTATACTATATAGTTTTAGATGAACATCCAACAATCCAATATCCAGTTCTTGGTCATTCATAACAAGATCATAGAGTTCCTAGATGTACGGTACTGTGCAAAAGTTTTAGGCAGGTGTGAAAAAAATGCTGTAAACAAAGAATGCTTTCAGAAATATAAATAATGATTGTTTATTGTTATCAATTTACAAAATGCAAAGTGAGCAAACAAAAGAAAAAATCTAAATCAAATCAACATTTGGTGTTACTACCTTTTGCCTTCAAACCAGCATCAATTCTTATAGGTACACTTGCACAAAGTCAGGGATTTTGTAGGATTATAGTCAGGTGTATAATCAACCAATTATACCAAACAGGTGCTAATGATCATCAATGTCACACGTAGGTTGAAACACAGTCATTAACTGAAACAGAAACAGCTGTGTAGGAGGCTTAAAACTGTATGAGGAACAGCCAAACTCAGCTACCAAGGTGAGGTTGTGGAAGACAGTTTCATGTCATGGCAAGATTGAGCACAGCAACAAGACACAAGGTAGTTCTACTGCATCAGCAAGGTCTCTCCCAGACAAAGATTTCAAAGCAGACTGGGGTTCCAAGATGTGCTGTTCAAGCTCTTTTGAAGAAGCACAAAGAAACGGGCAACGTTGAGGATCGTAGACGCAGTGGTCGGCCAAGGAAACTTAGTGCAGCAGATGAAAGACACATCAAGCTTATTACCCTTTGAAATCGGAAGATGTCAAGCAGTGCCATCAGCTCAGAACTGGCAGAAACCAGTGGGACCCAGGTACACCCATCTACTGTCCGGGGAAGTCTGGCCAGAAGTGGTCTTCATGGAAGAGTTGCAGCCAAAAAGCCATACCTCCGACGTGGAAACAAGGCCAATCGACTCAAGTATGCATGAAAACATAGGAACTGGGGTGCAGAAAAATGGCAGCAGGTGCTCTGGACTGATGAGTCAAAATTTGAAATATTTGGCTGTAGCAGAAGGCAGTTTGTTCGTCAAAGGGCTGGAGAGCGGTACAATAATGCGTGTCTGCAGGCAACAGTGAAGCATAGTGGAGGTTCCTTGAATGTTTGGGGCTGCATTTCTGCAAATAGAGTTGGAGATTTGGTCAGGATTAATGGTGTTCCCAATGCTGAGAAATACAGGCAGATACTTATCCATCATGCAGTACCATCAGGGAGGTGTATGATTGGCCCCAAATTTATTCTGCAGCAGGACAACAACCCCAAACATACAGCCAAAGTCATTAAGAACTATCTTCAGCGTAAAGAAGAAAAAGAAGTCCTGGAAGTGATGGTATGGCCCTCACAGAGCCCTGATCTCAACATCATCGAGTGTGTCTGGGATTACATGAAGAGACAGAAGGATGTGAGGAAGCCTACATCCACAGAAGATCTGTCGTTAGTTCTCCAAGATGTTTGGAACAACCTACCAGCCGAGTTCCTTTAAAAACTGTGTGCAAGTGTACCTAGAAGAATTGATGCTGTTTTGAAGGCAAAGGGTGGTCACACCAAATATTGATTTGATTTAGATTTCTCTTTTGTTCATTCACTGCATTTTGTTGATTGATAAAAATAAATGATTAATACTTCCATTTTTGAAAGCATTCTTTGTTTACAGCATTTTTTCACACCTGCCTAAAACTTTTGCACAGTACTGTAATTGACCCAGCATTGAATGCCAGTCTATCATAGGACATACCCTCAATCATACCTGGCCAATTCAGAGTCATCATTCAACTAAACTGGGAATGTTTTGGGTTATGGGAAAAAAAAATAAGAAGAACAGCCTGAGCTCAGGTTGTTGGATTGTATAATGATATTTTTTTTCACTTTGTTAAAGGAGAGTTCTACTAGCCCAATAGTTAATCATTTTTCTAACTTGTGAGAATCTAATATGCACCCAATATGTTTTTCATTTTTAACTCATTATTGGCAATACTTTCTTTGAATAATTAAAAGGATATTGTAGTTTTTCAGGTCATTACATTCATTTCAGCTGTTAGTTGACTTGTTTTCAATGTGGTTAAAGAATAGTTATGTCTGTTTCCAACTCAATTCTGTTTTCATAGACACCACCATTTTGTAGTGCGGTTGCCACCATGCTGCTTGGGAAAGTAGATTGGAAGTGTGTAGCACGTGATATCACTATTTCAGTGGTATAAAGGTATGTACTCCCTGGTCATGCAGAATAATAGATCCTTAGGTTTGCATTGATCCCTTGTTGTGGTGTGAAATTTTGTATATAAGTTGATAAATATTGTGTATGTCTTTATTTGTAACTTAGACAAAGCAATGTACTATTAGTGTTATATCATTAATAGGAACAGTGGTGGTTTGAAATTTGGCTGACCAACCTTTTAGGACTGAGTCTTTGTAATTTTATGACAGGGTCGGGTGAAGTGTCTATAACCAGTTTGGCAAGTGATTCTCTGCAGGACTCAATCAACCCCCGCAGGAAAGCCAATCTACCGAGCTGGCATGCATTAGCTCAACAATGGTTTTAGGGGCAGGTGTGAAAGGTATTGTGTGCCCCCATTGATCAAAAGTATGGCTGTTTGAGATTGGCCTGAATCAGGGGCCATTCTGTAGTACAATGCCCTAGTGGTGTAAAATTTTAGACAAAGAATGTATAAATCCAATTGCTTTTCCCCTCCCTATCTATCTCTCACCATCCTGATGAAGAAGCATCTCAAGCACCATGAACTGAAAAGAAGACCACACTGTGAAGCACAACTCGACAGCCATTTTGAGACAGACATGTGGCCTGTACTGAAGAAAGCCATTAAATGATGACTTAACTAGAGACATTTAAAGTAACTGCAAGTCTATGTGCCTCCTGAAACTACATACCAGCATTTATCATGTTGTGTGGTTGCCAATATTCAAATGTACTTTGCTTATTGTTATTATTTTATGAATATTATAAATAATATGTTAAATTGCTAACTTTACTCCTCTTGCATTTTTACAAATTTACCTGTGGTTATAGATGTAGGAGGGAAGGTGGGAAGAAGTTATAAAGTACAATACCTTACAAACAGTGGGAAGTCTATGGGATTTGAGGCAGACTGACAACGGCTACAAAATAAATAATACAAAGGGGAAAGTAGAGTAAAATGGAACTTTATCAAAACAAAACATCCATGAACTATATGATTATATAAAGCAAAAATAATAGAGAGAATGGGTAATCAACACTACTTCCTTACTGACCTCACAAAGTACAGACCATATTACACTCAGGTTTAAGTACAAAAAAGTAAGATTTATATATTTGAACTGAAAGAATGAAAGTTAAATAACACACAGTATAATAAATATCCCCCAAGCAAGATCTTCCCCAACACCTAACACTTACATAAAAAAACAAACAAAAATTAACACATTAAAAAAATAAACAATCCTTAGTGAAATGATGAAAATTGATTAGAAAAAGTTCTTATAAGTGCATAGACTGAAAAAACAATGTATAGATTAGCAGAAATGTCTATGCAGATGTCCACATAATAAACACTTGAAAAGCAGTTTGCCCTACTAGTAGGGTTTACTTACGTTCCAAGTGATCTTCAAAGTGATCAAAAGTCCTTGAGGACTTCACTTTAATTTTTATTAAAGTAGACTGAATTTGGTAGCGTTGCTGCCTCGCAGTTAGGAGACCCGGGTTCGCTTCCCGGGTCCTCCCTGCGTGGAGTTTGCATGTTCTCCCCGTGTCTGCGTGGGTTTCCTCCAACAGTCCAAAGACATGTAGGTTTGGTGCATTGGCGATTCTAAATTGTCCCTAGTGTGTGCTTGGTGTGTGGGTGTGTGTGTGTGTGTGTGTGCCTGCGGTGGGGTTTGTTTCCTGCCATGCAGCCTGTGTTGGCTGGGATTGGCTTCAGCAGACCCCCGTGACCCTGTAGTTAGGATATAGTGGGTCGGATAATGGATGGATGGATGAATTCCTGCCTAGGCTCCTCCCTTTATGCTAACATATGTTTCCTATTGGACCTCTCCCGTCATTATTTAGGCAGCAGGTGTCATAAGATTTGTTCCTTTATGCTGTAATGCAATGTATCAATCAGACTCGCATGCTTAAACAAAAGCAATAACATGTGCAGACAAACTGTGAATCTAATTATTTCCATGATCATTGCTACACGTTTTTGCAAGTGGGTTTTGGTTAAACTGCGATTAAATTAAATATAAAAAGTGGATTTTGGTTAATTGTTGGCTCTTCATTTTAAGCACAAATATAGTGTTTCGGATTTTAGCTTGAGGACAGATTGATCTGATTTTGGTTAATGAATTTAAGACTAAAATTTCATCATCAGGTTTCTGTTTAAATATTTGCTATTTACTCTACCAGAACATTGATTTTCAAAATATTCCTGGCTGTTATAAGCTCTTACAATGAAATTTAAGATTAAGGTGCCATTGTTTTGCACTTCCAGTCTATATAGGTTGGTGTAGGGGAATGCCTGACAAAGTCAATTCCAAATACTGTATAAATTCGACAGTTAAGGCAGATATTTGACATGCTTCATAATGAAAACAGTACTTAGCTTAAAAGAATTAACAGACATAGAAACAAAGACATATATTTTGCAAAAGTAAAGTAATTTGAATGATAGGTCATAGTGAATTAAAATTTCTCCTCAGTTATGCAACACTTTCTAAATTTCTGTCACTTTGAATCAATCACTATAGTGTCTGCTATCTTACTTTTTGATTTCCAGTACAAATCATTCTAAAGTGATTATGTATGTCTTCTTCGTGTCATCAATATCGAAGCAAGGACAGCCTTTACATCAGCTTTGAGAGATATCCTGCCATGATTAAATTCTGCAGCCCATCTCTTTTGTCTGTGGCATATGAAAGGGCCTGGTTGTAGTGTACATTAGTGAGGCAAAAAATATCTCTGAGGGCAAACTGTTCTGTAGCATTATAAATTCGATGATGATATGATGATGAGTAATGTTGTGGTTGCTTCTTGAAAGTTATCTACTGCATGAGTGGGGGGTTTGGGTGGCTACATGGGACCAGAGTTGTGAGTGTGGGATTGATTACTCTCTTTTACAGGAGACAATACCAACAGTTTATAATTGAAATTCTGTAATTTTATAAAGATGATTGAGTATCATACAATTTAAAATTGGGACAAATCATAACTCTGTTTGATTGGAGAGTAAAAGTATAATTGCCTCAAATGATGGCACTGAATAGAAGACTACTGATAAGAAACAGTGAAATTACTAATTACTTTTATTTGCTCAAACATGCTATCCTCAGTCATTTCCTTTCCCTATACCGTATTCACAACAAAAGAAGATTAGCAGCTATACTATAGTCCATAGAATGCATTTGCACAAACCAATGGCTCTTTCAAAAATCTAAAGATTTAATAAAAAATGTAGTCTAGAATAATCAGATGTCATGTATGTGCATCAGAGGGTCACGTTCCAAATTCTTCACAGGTAGGTGATACATCCCCAAGCTGAGAGGTGATGCTGCCAACACTAACTACCTTGTCTTCTCTCTGTTCTATTGAACAGTGAGGGTAACTAAGACCGCCATAAATTTGAGACTGTCCTGAGGAAGAATGTTACTTGAGGCTTAAGCAACCAAGGAGAGGCTCTCTAGATGTAAACTGAGAGAACCTTAGAGAAAGAAGATTGCAGAGGGACGACTTCATTTTATTTATATTATTGTTAAATGCAATCTCGCATTATTTTTATTTTTATGTTTGTCAAGTGTCACAGAAGGCTGGGGGACAGACCCAGCTGGTACGCCTGGAAGGGCCGGGAGGTGGCTTATACGTCACCCGGGCCATGACGGGGCAACCAACATGGATCTTGAGGGGACCACGGGAGAGGAGCAAGGAGGGTCAAGCCCATTGGGGCTCGTGGCCACCGCCAGGGGGCGCCCTGAGCCTCAGAGAGCCAGGGAAACATTCACTTCAGGCACACCCAGGAAGATAGAGGAAAATCCTTCCAGGGACGCCCAGAGTGCAAGAGCAGCACTTCCGTCACACCAGGAAGTGCTGCCAGAAGGACGTTATCAGGCACCTGGAGCACATCCGGGTGGAAATAAAAGGGGCCACCTCCCCACAATCAGGGAGCTAGAGTCGGGAGTGGGAGCAGGATGAAGCTCCCGTGAAGAGAGGAAAGGTGGCCCACGGACAGGGAGAGAGAGGCCCGTGTGCAGGTGGTTAGTGGTTAGTGCTTCTTTTTTTAAAGAAGTGGTGTTTGTCTGGTGGTGTTCGGATCCATGTCTCACACAAGTAAAAGGGAACAGTCTGCTTAGCTCCCCAAAGTGCTGCAGTTGTACAAGCCTGTTGTTCCTCAGATGACCACACAGATTAGTTCTTATATATTGCCAAGTGTCACATAAAGGACAATGAAATTCTTATTTTGCTTGATCAACACGCTGCCACTCTCCAGTGACACAAGTTTCACTTCATAGGTTATGTAAAATACAATAGTTCAGAATCAAATGGGCTAAAAATAAACCCCTTGTTGAGCATGTTGATTTAGTTTTGAAAGAAGAAACATACAGTATAAACCACAAATGCTAAAAACATGTAAATACAATATTTTAGGACATACAAATAAATCTTTCATCACAAAAACAGCAGCAAAGATTAAACTTTTCAGGTTCAACTTCCAAGAGAGCAGATATTGCCAATTCACTTGCTAAAGCAATGCGGATGAAACAGCAGTGAAACCTGCGAATAATATTTTGTCATTAAGGGTCTTTACCTTTTTCTCTTTGTTCTTTTCAGAACAATTTGCTAATTTGCAAGCAAATAACTTTCATTTCAGACTAGAGATAGGTTAAACAAATGTCTGGAGCTAAAATGGTTAGTTAAACTGACTGCATGACTTGAATCAATGTGATGCCACATGGCCACAGGCAAGCACTGCAGGTTGTAAGTGCCGTGGAGGAAGGCAAGAAATTGTTCTCCAACCTGACCAGGATGCCAACCTGGCCAGAATGCTTGACAATGTTGATCCCAAATGACACAGAATGGACTGGGCAAACAAGATGCTGAGAGAAGTTCATTCCGGAATTGTAGTCCAAAAACGCAGCCCTGTTGGGTTCCTTGAGTGCTGCCATAGGGTGCAGCTGGGGTAGGACTACCTTGGTTTTCACATGACCCAGAAGTGCTTTGGAAGACCCTAGTAGCAGTGGCGTTACTTTCAGATCTCCATGGATTATCCAGTTGTAGTTGTTGCACTGCCCATACATACTTATAATATGGGAGTAAATTGCAATCACGATTTACTGCAATTGCAATTAAGCGGTACGTGACAGGAAAACTTAAAGGAGATTTTTTTTGATCAGCAGGCTAAAATCCATAAGACGCATCTAGGAAGCAAAATGTTAATTATCCAGTATTATTTTCATCTTAATTTGTATTTGAGCATGTTTTCTTGAAAATTTGCTAATGAGCACTGAGTGATTTATAATACTGTAAAGTTTTTAAAATGTGTTTTCAGGGAGCAGCACCACTCATTTTGATTTTGATACTTTCACGGGGTCTAAAGGTTTAATCTGGTGGTCCCAGGCTCCCTAGAACCTTCCTGTCTTTTGCATGTTGTGCTTAGTGACATATTTACAGCCAACGATGGATTTAAAATCCATGACAGCCAAAAGGTGTACCTTTTGTTGTATTAAAGTGTATAGTATACATTTTTATTAATTCCATAATTCTGTTTTTATATTAGTAGCAGAGAGGTGCAGTTGCAACCTATTTCTTTTTTCTCCTTGGGTTACCTTCTGTGTTGGGTTTGAATGTTCCCTCCTGCATTAGGGCACTTTACTGTCCTGAATAATATCTCCAAACTGGACCAGTGTTGGTGGTTTAAGACTTTTGCATTAGACTGTTATTCCATCAAGGTTTACTTCTTGCCAGCACAGATTAGTACTCCTAATGACATTGAGTATAGAAAATGAAAGGATGAAGTATTACGGTTCAATATAGCTGCTTTAAATTTTTAGAAAATGCCAACTCAGCTTAAGTGGTAGACCTTCACTTCAATGTCAGTGCGGCAATACTTTTTGTCTCTGAGCCAAACATTCTTAGCTGTTTTGAAATATCAATTTCTACACATAACTTATACAAGTGAGGACAAATCCTGTTGAGTAAGTAAACAAAACTGCAAATTAAAAACAAAAATGAAATGTGTTGTTATAAAAATGACTTGAAGTTGTAATGCTGTAATTAAGCAGTCCTAAGAATCAAATTATACTTTTCTCTTTAAGAGATGGCCGGTAGCTCAACCCAGTCAGGATGCCCCTGAGATGAAAGGATTGGGGAAGGCAGCTTTTTAGGACACTGCCTCCCCTAAGACACTAGAGAGCAGCTCCCCTGGAATATAGTGGTTCCATGGATTCCCACAGGGCAACCTGGGACTTGGAGTTCACTATACCAGCCCTGTTGAGTATGTGGATGCTGCCAGGAGGTTCTGTGGAAGGACTGGGGGAGTTGTGCTTCCCATATAGCCCGGAAGTACTCAGAAGTCATGAGGTTGGGAGCCCCAAAGTACTTCTTGGCTGATTAAAGAACTTTAATTCTCTGTTTGACCCAGAAGTGCTGACAAGTCATGTGAACAGAAGAGCAGAAGCACTTCTGGATCAAGAACTATATAAAGGGCTGCTGAAGACCCAGCAAGCAAGGCAAAGTCAGGAGGAGGTGGATGACGCTTGCTGGGAGGTGTCGAGGAGAGATATAAGATTATTGTGCTTAGTATTTGTTTGTTTATTGGTGGCGTTACTTACCAGTACTTACCAGTACTATTCAAAGAAGAAAAAGTATTAAAATACTTCTTGGTGCTTTTAACTTGTGTCCCGTGTGTCTGTCTGTGGGGTTTAAAGGGGCAACAACGACCCCTAACGTCCACGTCTCCCACATAGTGAATACCAAGGAATACAAACTTGAGCAAAGTATAGACTCCAGTATAATTAGAATAAACAGTTGAAGTTTATCCCTCAGTGCCATATAATATTTACACAGCAGTCTCTGCTCATGACAGGAAGCACAGTGTTGTCATGTTTAGTGCTGCTGCCTCATAAATTGATCTTCCAGGGTTTTTGAGCTCAGATGTTGTCTTGGTGGAGTTTATATTTTCTCCCAATTGTTTCATGAAGTTTTCCTCTGGTTTCTTAGGTGTCCTCAAAGGTGTGTTGGTGAGGTGTGATCCTGCATTAGCACTATTTGAGTATGAGTTGGCCCAGCTTTGGGCAGGTACCTTCTCCAGGGCTAATTCCTATCTTATGCCTGATGCACTCCCTCCTCTCAGACCTTGAAATACAGTAGATTAAATGGACTTGAAAATGTTTCATTATGTGTGCTTTTGATTTTACTTTGTGGGGTAAACTGAATTTGTGATAAATGCTGTATAACTTTACAGTTTTCAAAGTGTTATGAGGTACTATTAACGGGAACCTCCTTCTTGCAAAATGTATAAAGCATGTGTTACATTATATTAGTCTATATATTGTGGAAGCTGGCCCGGACACAGAGAGGCGGACACCGAAGGTCCAAGCACCAACACACGTTTATTATACATTATTTACAGTAAATACCGCACACATCCCAGTGCCCTGCACCAATCACCCTTCAAGTTCTGGCCTCTTCTCAATGCCTTTCTCTGTCTGACTGCCTCCACTCCTTTCCTCCGAGCTCCATCCTCTTCCACCCGACTCCAGCCATCGAATGGAGGGAGGCGGCTTCTTTTATCCTCACCCGGATGTGCTCCAGGTGCCTCCCAATGAGCTTCTGCTGGCACTCCCTGGTGTGGCGGAAATGCCAGCTGTGCACACGGAAGCACTCCGGGTGTCCCAGGTCTTCGTCCCCCCAGCACTTCCGGGTGTGGCGGAAGTGCTAAGGACCAGGGCTTTCCAGGCACCACGAGCCCCTTTAGGGTTGAGCTTCCATGCTCCTTTCCCATGGTCCCCATCGCCACCAGGGCAGTTACCCCCTCGTGGTCCAGAGGAGGCGTAATCCCTCCTTCAGTCCTTCCGGGCATCCCGGCTGGGTACCGCCCCCAGCCGCTCGCCACAATATATATATATATATATATATATATATACACTGGGTTCTCTCACCAACCCCCCCTAACTCTGCCACTCTCCGAAACTCCCTCTTAAACGGTGATACAATGGGAAGCAAATATAGTTTTTTTTTTACCTGCTCTTTGCTCAGTCAGCTGCTGGCTTGCTGCTGCTGCCGTGCCGCATGATCTGCATCTCGCACAGCACACTTTTCTTATATCACCTATGTTCATACATTCGATCTCTTTTTGCTTGTACCTTTTCATCAATATCGCATTGAATTTTGATTCCATGTTTGGAATTACATTGTGCCAACCCTACGTATAACTGCCCATGAGTGAATATTGTTTCTTTCTCTCTACAAGAAATGTGTCTGACAATAGCATTCATACAAATGAGAAATGATTTCAATTGCGGGATTTCACTTTCACCAAACAAGAAATCTTTTAATTCTCACAGATACGCCTCTTCATTGGGAAGAAACACTACTTTTTTTTTACCTGATGGCAACACGAATTAGACGATCTACAAGTCTCCAACTTAAAGTTTAAATCCAAACAATATATTCAATCTCTTTTCGCTGTTCTGTTATTTCACTGAGTAATAATTTCCGTTTGTTTGCGCTAATGCAATCTTTACTATCCTTTTTTGATACTTTCGAATTTTTGTACTTCCATTATCTCTAACCTGCTCTGCATGTGTATCATGCCAACGTTTTTGAATTCTTTATGTCTTGCAGGATGTGAAAGTGTCTCTGTGAGAAAATCATGTCTCGTCTCCTTCCAACCTTCCAAGATTTTTTTCATAATGGAGATATACACACGGCTGGGCCATCCCCAGTGAAAGACGATGCTGAATTACAAAGAATAGGTGCCCCCACCAGACATCCTTCTTATATTTACACCAGACTACACTTCTGAATCTTTTTTTGTTTTTGGATGATGGTTTAGTTTTTCTTTATTAGTGAGAATATGTAATGTTAATTTAGTGATATTATTCCAGCATAAATTTGTGTTAATGGAGACCTCTATTTTCAAGTGCTCAGTGAACCACCATAGTTGGAGTGGCAGTCTCTCACAAGCCTAGGAAAATTATATTTTAGCCAATACTGTTTGTTTTTAAATGAAAATAATAATGAAAGAAAAATAACAAAATACTGCTTTGATTAAGTTGAAAGTAGGAAGGAGATCAAACAGCCATGGAGACAAAATGCATTCCATAAACAGTGATCAGGTCAGGAATCAAGCTTACATCTTGTCATACACATCTGAGTAGTAGGCAGCTGAAGGGCTAAGAGAATGGTACTAACTCATCCGACCTGGGGTGGCGGGGTGCACTAACTCTCTTTCTAAGTTCCCTACAGACCTTTCCCAGGAAGTCCCGCCAGGTTCTGGTGCCTCAGCTCAGAACACGTCACTTCCTGTCCCGGCCCAAAGGATGATGTCACTTCCCCAAGACTCCCTATAAAGCCTCACTCCCCTCCTCTGGATTTCAGATCTGTTTTGGACTCAGCCTTGTAAAACAAACCTTGCTTTACAAAACTTTATTTTTACAGTGAGGAACAAATTATATGGGTGGCTGCCCCAAACTTTTACAATGTCTGGTGTCTTGTCTTGTTACAATCTATAGAGCTGTTAGGCAGCAGTGTTAATTATTTTTAATAATTGTTTTTATAATAAATTAGAGCATCAAGTAGTTTGCTAATATTTATATAAAGTACAAAATGAGCCAACATCAAAGGTATGTCATTTTTTAAGTTCTCTGATACTTACAGATACAAAGTATGATTTACTAGTAGCCAGTCTAAACCATTACCAGAATGACAGTTGAGATGGATGAGATGGATGCATTTCAGGCAAAGTTTCAGTGAGCTACTAAATACACAGTGTTGTTATTTTAAAGTTTAAATGTTTCCCAAAGCATTTCAGCAAGGGCAAGTACATTCCGAATGGAAGAAAGGGTTCCCTTTGAAATAATTATCATCCATGATTCCTAACAAATTTAAATTAAGACATGCACTATGTGAACCTAGCAAATGAAAGAAAACAATCTGTTCTATTGTGAAACTTAATTTGACTATTCACAAGACTTTTGTTAACAGTAATTCCATTTTTAGATGAGGTGGATAGCTACTTTGTTTGCACAGTTTTCTCCATACATGGCTACCGTTGAAGAGGTGGATATCTGCTTTGTTTGCACAGTTTTCTCCATACATGGCTACCGTTGAAGTACACAATTCCGGAATTATTTCTTTTTTCCAAAAATACTGTGGGAATGATAGTATCTATTCAAAGTTGAATTGTTAGCTACACTAGAGTACCAGGCGAGGTACTCTTTTTAAATTCATCTGTCTTCATTATATGGGGCATTTAAATTGGTCTTTTTCTGACCCCTCACATGGGAACAATTTGCCTTGTTAGGCCCTCCTCAGAGCTTCTGCTCCATACAACATAGCTTGCAGTGTCACAGGGGCACACAAACCTCTTCACCATGATTGTCTTCTCATAGTGGGAGGTAAGTTACTGAAGTTAAGTGGAAGAGTTAAAGTACCTCAAGGTCTTGTTCATGAGTGATTAGAAAAGGTATGGTGAGACTGACAGATGGATAGGGGTGGCAAGTTATGTGGTCACTATACTGATACATAGAATTGTAGAAGGAGCTGAACCAGGAAGCAAAGCTCTCAATTTACCAATTAATCTATGTCCCTACCCACACCTATGGTCATGAGCTTTGGGTAATGTCCGAAAGAATGATTTTGAGGGTATAAATGACTGAAAAGAGCTTTCTTCTCAGGGTGGCTGGGCTGCCTCTTAGAAATGGGGTGAGATGCACAGACATCCAGGAGAGGCTCGGAGTAGAGCCGCTGACCCTCAGCATTCAGTAAAGCCAACTGAGGTGACTCTGGCATCTAATATGGATTGCTGAGGAGGATATACAGGCACAGCCAGCTTATTAGGAGGCTCCAAGTAAACACTGTATCTCCCAGATGGCCCAAGAACACCTTAGGATCCGACAGTAAGAGTTGGTAAGTGTGGCTGGGGAAAGGAATGTTTGGGCTTCATAGCTGAGACTATTGTTGCCACCACCCTGTCTGGGATAAGCAGAGGTAAATTAATGTATTTGTGTGCATGGTTTAAATGAAGTCAAAGATAATGAAGATGCTTTTCTTTGATTCTGTGTTATCAGAAGACCCCATCCTGTTCTCTTGGGGAACTTATAAATGGTAGATGATGTTGCAGAGGTGTCTTGGTGGGTAGAGCCAACCAGGGATCTATGTCAATGAAGTGAACTATTTGTCTCCAGGAATGGGGAGGAAGCAGAAAGATAGATTTAATTGTGAAAAGAATCACATTCTTGACAGTAGTTTTTACATTATCAGTCAATATGATTGTGATATATCACCTACTCTTTCTTCTTATTACTTCCAGCATCTGATGTTAAAGGAGCACCAAGTAGAGTTGCTACAACACAGAGCAGACAAACTGAGTAAATCATTACTGAGTAGGAAGTTTGCATTTTTTTTTACCAAAGTTCATATAAAGATCTACAGTCTAACCACACTATACTAACTGGTATGTCTTGGCATTGCAGTGTTATGGAAACTGTAACAAAATGGTATCCAGACAATAAATGTAAAAAAAAAATGACCAGGAGGTTAAAGAAACAAAACAGAAACATACATAAATCTGCAGGCAGGTATCAGAATACTGAGAGAGAATGACTAAGTAAAGCCAAAAACTCTAAACCAAAGTCAAACTCAAAAGTAATGTAGAAAAAATGTCCTCACACTAACTTGTTAAATGACTGAAAACTAACACTAACTTTGATGCTTATTTCATTGTGAATCTAAAGGCTTGAAAGCAAAGCACTGCATGCCTCTGTCTTAAATAGGTAGGTTGTGATGAAGTCACATATCACTTGACTTCCCATCCACATAACTGGTAACGAATATAGTTGGTTAAACTGGTATGTTACCACCAGGGTTTATTCCCTGCCATATGTATATATTACTTCTTATTGTTGTTATGAATTACAGTAAGGGGTGCAAGACCATGACAAATACAAAAATCAGTGGATGAAGGCCACTTTTGAACATTTAAAGCATATTTGAACTTGATAAGTCAGTTCCATATTTTGGACTTGTGTAGACCAAAGCCTGCCCATGGAGTTTGTGGTCAGAGTACCTGGTGTGAGGCCTATCTCTAGCTGGCAAGCAAGGGCCTGGCCTGATTTCTGGGTCTTTATGGATACAGGGCAGATTCCTAGACTGTAACTTTCAGGTTCATCAATCAGGCTCATCAGAAGAAAGCAACTACAGAAAATGTGTGGTTATACAGAGAAAAATGTTAGTCAACACATACTCGTTCAATTTTTTTAAAGTGAAACACTTCAGGAAGTGCATCATTGATAGGCAGTCAAGCAGCGGGCATTCCATGTGTCATATGGCTTTCTACTGTTTATCTGCCAACTATACTGAAGGGAGCACACATTAATAGTGGCTTAGGTTTGCAAAATTTAAATTATGGTGTTAGAAGTTCTCTTCTACCTAATGCTTTCCCTGAAGTTGCATTTGTGAAACATGACTTATTCTTAAAAAAATCTACAGCATACATATACATTATGTTGAAGTTGCCTATAGGGTCAAAAGTCTGGATTGTCTTAAGTCAATATCTAAAGAAAAGCTGACATGCCTGAGTAATCTAATATTGATACATTGGTATAGATTTATATTTGTGCTTTTTATTGGATCATATGGTCATTATTATCAGAGTACAGTGAAATTCTCGATTAAACATGCTAATCATTAGCACTTTGTCTCATTCATATAAAGTGTTGATAAAGTAATTCCGAGATGGAAGTGAATAAGCCATTATGAGTAAAAACATTGAAAGGGCTACAATAAATATGTATTTGCCCAGTGGATTCATTTCAGTTGGTCTGGCATGCAAATAAAAATTTAATGGTTTTCCATACACATGATAATACTACTACTATTGAACCATCTGTCAGAAGTTCAGTTTATTCCCTGTGAGTCAAAAGTCTATATGCAGTGCAAGGTTGATTCCTAACCTTTGCTCAATGTTCCTCTGCAACCCTGAATTGGACATAGCTGGCTTGAAAATTGATAAATGGGTGGAGAACTTGGAGAAGCCGACAGACTAGTGGTGATGGATGTAACAGGTATTCAAAGCTTACAAACAAAACTTGCTTTTTGTTTCAATTTTGTCTCTCATAAATATTAAAGTCAGTCATGAATATTAATTTTTGAAACATATTGGTTGGACTAATTTGGTGGAATTATTGTTTTAAAAATTATTTTTATCTGTTGCTTTGCAAAGTTGTTTAATCATGGATGCAGGCAAAGACATTTTGCTATAAGTTGCCATGTCAGATACCATGACGTGTGTGCTGCTAGCTCCATGAGTGACATCACTAAGTTGCAACCATAAAAGACAGCAGTGCATCTAGGCACACATCCTTATTGAATATTCAAAACTTACATCACTTTCTGAATGTAAATGTGAATCCATGCAATGTTCTAGACCATATAACATACCTGGCCCAGTGCTTAGGGAATGTGTAAACCGACTGATGGATATCTTTACAGGCATCTTTAACATTTTTCTGAGGCACATGATTGTCCCAAAGTTGTTCAAAACCATCATCATCATAACTGTGTCAAAGAAGTTCTCTCTGTTGCTTGCCTCAGTGACTATCACCCTGTAGAACTCACACCTGTCATCATAAAGTTCTTTGTAAGGCTAGTCTTGGGCTACTTGAAAGCAGAATTTTCCACATCACATGACCCTCTTCAGTTTGTCTATCGCCCAAACTTTTCTACTGAAGATGGCATGTCATCTACTCCTTATCTGGACAAAAGAGACAAATATGCTAGAATGGTTTTCATTGACTTCAATTCAGCTTTCAACACTATCATCCTTCAGAAGCTCATGGGGAATTTGGGTCTGCTAGGCTACAACACTTTCTAATGCACATGGATCCTGGACTTCCTGATAGAGAGACTCCAGACAGTATGCAGTGGAAACACCATCTCTAGTATCATCATGCTGAGCTGTGGTGCTCCAGAGGGCTATGTTCCCTGCCCATTTCTGTTCACTCTGATGACTCATGATTGCACGGGTGTGTTCAGAACTAACACCACCATGTTTGTGGATGACAGAATGGTGGTGGGTCTCATAAGCAATGGGGATGTGTCAGCTTAAAGAATGAAGAAACGATGATTGGCAGACTGGAGCAAATGCAACAATCTTTTAATGTGGACAAAGTGAAAAAGATGATTGTGATTTCTGGAAGGACTATGCTATCTAACAACCCACTATACACTGTACATGAGGGCTCTGTGATTCAATTGGTAAAGAGCACCAAATTCTTTAATGTGCACCTGGCAACTGACCTTACTTGGTCAGTTAACACCACCTCTATAGTTAAAAAGATGGAGCAGTGTCTCCACATCCTTCGGCGGCTGAAGAAAGAGATCCAATCTTAACCTCATGCTCCCCATATTGTACAGGGGTACCATTGAAAGCATTTTTATGAACTGCATCACTGACTGCTTTAGGAACTGCAGTATCTCTGACCACAAGGTCCTACAATGAAAAGTGCACACAGCAGAAAAGATCATGGGACCTCTCTGCAATCCATAAAATACATCTTTATAAAACGCATCCATGAAGCCTATAGCATTGTGAAGGACTGCTCCCATCCCTCACAATTTTCTCTTTGTCCCCCTTCCATCTAGCAAACGTTTTTGTAACATCCAAACCAGTTCTGCACAGCTTCTACTCCTTGGCTGTCCAGACTGTGAACTCTATGTAGCCTCTCTGCCCTCAGATCTTCTCCCAGTAGCTTATTTATAAGCAGTACATTTGTTACACCTGTTACTATTATTGTTTTAATTAATAGTTGTTATTATTTATTTATTGCTATTTATTGTTGTTTTTATTAATATTTGTTATTATTTATTTATTACTATTTCAAATTATGACTATCTGTTCATTTATTTATCTATTGTATAGGATAGTTCTTTTCCTGTTTTGCACATGTCCTCTATGTATGTCTCCTTGGGGACATCATTTTGTGCCACTGTATACTGAAACACTGGGTGTGGATGGTATGACAATAATGTTTCTTGATTTGACTTGACTTGTAAACAAAGTCTTTTTAGGGATTCTTTTGCTGGCTTAGCTTCAGCCTTATTTTGTTTGTTGTTTGACTATGAACTCCTTGTTTTGATGTTTGGTGCTTTTTGAATCATAGGTCTGACTTTCACCTGCCTTCTTGGTTATGCCTTTTACCAGCGTCCTCAACTTCTATTCATTTTCAAGTCTCAAATCTCTCAGTAATATGAGAAGCATACAATGTGTTTATCTCTAAAATATGACTTAACCATTCTAATTTCAAAGATGAAAACCTGGGCCATATTTTCAGTTCCTGTGGTTGAAATACAGCAGAATTCACATCAGTGTTTTCTTGGGAAAAAAAGGCTGACTTGTCTAGTTCAATATGTTGTTACAGGAGTCCTGATCCAAATCACTTCCTTCATCATTTAAGTACAATTCCTTTCTGTATCTTTTAGATTCCTCTTCAAAAAAGTCGCTCTTGTTTTCCAAAATTAAAAATCAAACTTCCTGCAAAACCTGAAATACACTAAAAGCCAAACATTAAACTCATGTCCCAAGATGTTACACTCCTCTGAAGCCTTGGTTTGTCATTGAAGATTTGAGGAAACATCTCTTGCCACTAAATGTTTTCCCTGAGTAAAAATTCACTTTGCACTTTTTGTATTCTTAGCCCCTGGAACCCTATTTTCTTCCCTTAGCCTTGAACTTGCATTATTATTTTTACTAAAAAATGTCTACTGAAAAATTAGTGCAATAATTACATTTCTTTTATAAAGCTGAAAACCAATGATTGCTAAGTCAGAAGTACAATGTGTATACCTTTTGTCACTAGGAAAGAATGCAAAAAAAAAAGGCTTGTCTGTCTGATGCCTTGTATTTTGTCGTATCATAACAGAATGGAAAAATGAAAATACAAGGGCATAGACTGGGGCTAGTGAGACCAACTATGTTATATGGGTTAGAGATGATGGCACTGACCAAAAATCAGGAGACAGATCTGAAGGTGGCAGAGTTAAAAATCCTAAGATTGGCATTGGGTGTGACGAGAATGGATAGGATTAGAAATGAGTACATTAGAGGGACAGCTCAAGATGGATGGTTTAGAGACAAAGTCAGAGAGGAAAGATTACGTTGGTTTGGACATGTGCAGAGGAGAGATGCTGGGAAAAGGATGCTAAGGATAGAGCTGCCAGGCAAGAGGAAAAGAGGAAGGCCAAAGAGAAGATTTATGGATGTGGTAAGAGAGGACATGTAGGTGATGAGTGTAACAGAGCAAGATGCAGAGGACAGGAAGATATGGAATAAGATGATCCGCTGTGGCAACCCCTAACGAGAGCAGCCGATAGAAGAAGAAGAAGAAGAAGACTGGGGCTGAACTTGCCATACCTGGAAAATAGTTATACAGGCACTGGTGTTTTCAGAATGCAGCAAGCTTACGATACTTTGAAAATCTGAAACTTCCAAAAATTTGCTTTGGATTGTGTAATTTGTCATCCTTTGCAATTCCTAATCATGTAATCTGACTTCTACAATGTGACGCGATCGAGTAACTGTTGTGGAGGATGGCCAGGGTTCATGCCCGGCCAGGACGTCCCCTCTACTTGTATTCCGGGGGAGCAGCCATGGACTCCTCAATACCTCCCCCGGGACGCTTGGTGGCAGCCTCCCTGGTTGATGCCTCAGTTTCCCACAGGGTTTCATGGGAGATAGAGTTCTTCCCAATCCTGTGGGGACCTGGGATGGCCACCAGGGGGCGAGACAGAGATGGTTAAGCCCAGCTAGTCTAATCATGGGCCCACATGGGAATGCAATTGGGAACAGGTGAGCAAGCACCAAGAGCACTCCCAGGAGGGCCATAAATGAAGCCAGCAACCACCACTCAGAGCCAGGATCGGGAGGAAGAGGACGAGGTGCCTGAGAGGAGTGGTGTTGCCAAAGGAAGGATTGCTGTCTTGTAAAGGAGGTACTTTGGGACTGTGTTATACCTGGGGGGTTCACGGGGAAGATGTGCCCCACAGGTGAAGACAAAGAGTTGTACTGTGTTAAGTGCTTGTGGGACTGTGTTGGGCCTGTGGGACACGGGGAAGACGTGCCCCACAGCTGAAGAGAAAATAAAAAGTTGTGTTCAATTTATACGTGTCTCAGTGTGAGTCTGTGCTGAGTCAGACGGTTATATAGCGCCTTTATTCACACTGTCATTAAGCTTGATATTTTCTCCGTTTAGTTGCTTAAAGTGTCAACAGCTTTAGCTGATTGTTTTTTATCCTATTTGGAAAAAAAGATGATAAGAATGAGAAGATAACTTCAATATACTTCAGAATTTATTAATCTGTACCAGAGCAGCTAGGGTTGTTGCTGCCAGGTTATTAGACTCTGGTTCTGTTGCAGAGTGAGGTGCTCTGTTTGTGTAGTTCTTCTTTTGTCTTCTTTTGCTAGGCTGATTATCATTTCTAATTGGACTCCAGTGTGACTGAATACAACAGTTACATCGCTAATGTCCTATTGAGAGTCATTTAGAGAAGTGAAAAAAAAAACTGTGCATTTAAACAGGAGTTTAGCTAAAAGGTTTGGAGAAATGCAAGTGCAAGCCCTGACAGGCAGGCAATTAGTTTACAGATTACACGGACTAATGACATCATGCTGTCGGGGAATGGAGTGAGAAGCTTCAGAAGAAAAGGTGCAAGAACCAGTGAAGAAAGTACAGTTTGAGAGGCTATTTTGGGCAAAGGTTGAGACCACTTTAGTAGAAAAAAATGCCATTGGATCTGTTCTTTATTTGAACCAGTAACTAAACAAATTGACAGTAATAACAATGTGTGTTGAATTCTGGGACCCATTCATAAAAACAGACAAGAATTCTGGTAAAGATGTGCAACTGTCACTGCCTAGGAAAGTAAATTACATCATCCTGACTGACACAGCAACTCAGATAATGATTCACTCTGTACCAATATCTTAATAATGAATCATTCTTAATACTGGTGACTTCAAACAAGGAATCAAGTGCCTATTGGATGTGTTCAATTTGTGGACACTACAAGCCAGACCTGCTCTATACAAATATTAATGACTTTAAATATAAACCTGCGGTACAATTTGAGCAAGTCTGTCCTCATTTTACTGCAAACTACAAGCCAGTTATTAAACAGGAGCAGCTCTATTACTCAGTTTTATGTGTGTTTAGGGGATTGTTGTTTGTTATAATTACATGTTTTTGGCAACTTCTGTCAAATTTGAATTTCCCCTTGGAGAGAAATAAAATCTAATCTAATCTAATCTAAATGTAAAGCAAATGTTAAAAACAAGTGTTATTATTTATTAGATTGTATATATTTAAACATAGATATCTAACCAGTGTGTATATAATAATAATACATTTTATTTATTCATAAGCTACTTTCTAAACACTCAAGGACACCAAACAATAAATAAAACACACATTATATACAAAACTAAAAAAAATACAAAAATTTAAATTGGCAGACTGTAAGAATTGTAAGAAGCTGTGAAATAGGAGTTTGGGAACTTGTATCTCACAATTAGTGTTAGGCAACAGCAAGACCAGGGAAATTCTAATACCACTTAATCACGTATTAGTAGCTATCAAGCCACTGTATAAGAGGATACACCTATATTGGCCTGACACTATACAGCTTTTGAGAGAGGCAGATGACATACAGCTTTTAATATGAGAATGTAGAGTTGGCATGAGAGAGGGAAGGCTTCGACAGTTTTGAAGATGCAATGAAGCCTCATGCTGCAGAGGGCAGTAGTTTTGCTCTAGCTGCGAAATGAAAACACACCCTAGCAGAAAAGAGGAGAAAGGCTGCACCATGGTGCATACCTTAAAATAACATGTTAGCTGAATTAAAAATAATGGACATCTCCCTCCTGGCTATACAGACATTGATTTGAATCAGGCTGTATGTTCAGGTTGTATGTTTTCTGCTGCTTCTGACTGCTAGTGTTTGTTGGCTGGTTCGTCTACAAATAAATGTAAGTAATGATTGAAATAAAGTTTGAGAATCATCTCATTGAAACAAATTTTATCTGCCCCAATATAAATACAACACAAATGATATACAATACAAATAAAATACAAATAACACAAGCTGTGCTTGTTATGGTCGGTCATATTTCTTGTGAGATAATTCGAGTTGTGCTTGTTTAAGTGATTACTTTTTTGTTCAGCTCTTTCAGTGGAAGTTTTCCAGAATCCAAAGGATATAGGTAATAGGGCTGTCAGATTGAACATCATTATTTGATTGCAAATTAAATGTACTTAAAAAAAGGGCTTATTCAAAAGCAAAGGTAACATTTGATTGTTGTTAGTTTTACCCGCACTAATTCTGGCATTGTGTTACTCCAGATACACTATGTAATGCTGCAGTATTCTATTGATTTGTTTTTGTGCCTCATTTCCATGATTAGTCTTTTCATAATTTTGAAAGGCTAATTTGTAATCTTTATAAGTAAAACTTACAGCCAGATAAGTTAATCATCCCAGTGCCATGTGGCATATTAAGACCCTTTAATATGCTGGTAAAATGACTTGATACTGTGAAGGATTTACAGTTCTTATACTGAAGTGTGCAATATCAAGAGAAATGTGTCTCAGTTAAGCCACCTTGGACCATTCCAAAATTAAATTATTTCAGTAGGTTGCATTACAGAGATGAATAAATACTTTATTAATGCTTTGTAAATGTTATGAAGACCAGAAGAAACCTTTGTTAAGGTCTTGTTACATAAGAGTAAATGAGTAATAGATGAATTTTTTGCAGTACCTAAACTAAAGTTTTACCAAAACATCATTCATAAAGGAGCACGTGCTGACAGCACCCATCACTCACTAAACCACCTGGATTGGGACCTGAATGCAGTGGGTGACACCTTAGAACCAAACTGGAACAGTGTGACGAGTGCCAATCCTGCCACCAACTCCCAAGTTTCCCCTGTAAGCTGAAGGACGTGCTTGCAGGGCTGGATGCAGGTTAACGTCATACCCAGGATGAAGCAATTGCAGGTCAAGGGCCTTATTTAAGGGACCAATGGATTAGAGTTGCTTCTGGGGTTTCCAGGATTCAAAACAGCAACCTTCTGATTATCGGCTCAAATCCCTAGCCTCAGAGCCACCACTCTATCATTCATAAAGTTATGCCAAAAATAATGTCATGAAAACACAATGAAAATAAAATAACAATAATAAATCTTGCATTGCATGTTGCTATCACTTTCATATCACCAGGTATAAAGAATACCAATAGCAAGGATCAGGGCATAATACACAACAGTATCTACACAACAGTCAAAAAACTCTGCTGCTGCAAACAGCTAAGAAGTAATGAAAATTTAGCAGGCTGAGATAAAACAATATTTAGAGTTCTTCATTGGGTACTGTTGATTTCTGCTGTTGATTAGTAGTGCATAAAGGAAGTGAAACGGAACAGATTAAGCTAAACTGGGAACTTGTGTACAACAAATCACATTTGGTTTAAATTCTTGGTGGTAGTCAATTGATAATAAAAGTATCTTACAGCTCTGAGCTGCTTTCAAAGCTATTAAAATGAGGGCATCCTTCACAAGAAGCTTCATGCTAGTATAGCAGAGCACTCTGTTTTCATATTCCTTACTAAAAAATACCTCTAATTATGCTTCTTCTTCTTCTCCCACTTCTATGTGGAGTTGAAATGCTTGATCAAACTTCTCCATACAGCTTGGTCCTGCACCTTCTCACCAGTCAAGCCTCAGATCATCTTTAACTTTAACCATCCACCTCTGTTTTGGCCTTCCTCTCTTTCTCTACTCCTGCACATCCATTCCCATCCTTATTTTGTCCACCAAGTCATTATAACCTGTAAATCATATCTCTATACTCTCTCTTTCTCCAAAATGTCAGAGAGATGTTACAAACTCTCATTCCTTAGCTAAAATACCCCACTGAAGGCAGCTAAAAGTTTTTTTCTTACTACCTTACCATCTAAGTACAACATAAAATTAACTTAAAATTTCAAACCTGCTCCACAAGTACCTTCTGTGCCTTGTAGCATTCATTTCTTCCATTTTTTTTAAAAATAGGAGGTCTATGATATTTTTTTCAGGTTCATTGTATGTAACATTCCTTTATGCAATAGTCCACTTAATTTGTTTTACTTGTTTTCTTAGAAATTACCTTAAAGTTGCTTCACTTTTTTCAAATGGCTCCCAGTCAAAGATGCTTCCAACTATTCTGTAATCTTTTGCTCAGTTGTGTAAATGTTAGTTCAGTAACACAGTTATTAACTCACCATCTGTCCCTAGTCTGGACAGCTTGCCAAAGAAGAATAAGTTTCACACATGAAATCCAATTAATGTAGCATGTAATGACATTCATTCTGAAAGAACAGGAATCCAATGAGACAAAGGCAGAATCCTGTGAAATAAACAATGTCAATTTAATAAAAAAATCAAAAAGAGCTTGGTCCATGGGTTACTAATATCTGAGAGATTTCCCCTACTGGAAACTTCTCAAAAGCTGTACTTTTGCCTAATGTAATAGTGCCAAGATTTTGCAATATTTGGTAAACACTAGAAATGATGCATATATTTTTAAATTCACAACTGACGGATGTCATGTAGGATAGATGGGAACACCCATGTGGAACACAGTATTGCTGGGTATTGCCAGATGGCTTTGACTTACTTCATTGTACTTTCTCACTATTTCTAGAGTATAGCTGGAATGATATACTATAAATGAACACATTTTTAGGATATAGAAGTATAAAGAGAAGTATAATTTGCAAGGTCTTTTATATTTTATAGTAAATCGTATGGTTGTTGTCAGAATTTTTAAATGTGTGCAGAGCTTATTGACTGAGAAAAGCAGCATATTTGGAGAATGCTGTCGTGCTGCATGTTGGTCTGAAATGCATGTCAGAATTTTACTGCGCTCTATATTGTGACAATACTACTACTGCTAAAATCATAGGAATAATCACTATTTAAAGGGCAAGCTTAGTAATATACTGTGGACCTCCTAATACTGAGGACTTTAAGCCAATGATTTATTCAGCAGAAATGTGTCATGAAATGCTACTGGGGCTCCATTATACCAACAACATTTGCACAATGCCTGTAAAAGTAACAGCAAAGTTACTGGAGATGTTTTCTATTGATTTTTAATTTTCTTCCTTTTTTATCTATCTATCTATCTATCTATCTATCTATCTATCTATCTATCTATCTATCTATCTATCTATCTATCTATCTATCTATCTATCTATCTATCTATCTATCTATCTATCTATCTATCTATCTATCTATCTTAAAAGGTGCAAATTCTGAAGTAAAGAATTGTGGCATATGTATTATAATGATCTTATTACTTTATGATGCTTTAGAGGTACATGGATGTCAGCGATGATGCATATATTTAAACTTACCGTATGAGACAAGTGGGAAGCATGACACCTTTGTACTTAGTAGCTTCTTTCATGTTTTATAAACACGTTTTGCATACTTATTTTTGGTGTTTTGGAACTTCCTCTAAGCACAATGTACTCTTTGAAGAAGAGAAATGCATTGTAAAGAATGAATTACAATAAAAATGTCAATAAGTCTTTCTAGAATTATTGGAATGATGCAAGTGCTTCTAAACTTTCTTCCAAAATTAGGAGAACTGCCTTGAAATATAGGAATAATTCTTAAAGGGGAAATATTTTTTTTGTGGCTTGAAGAAAATGTAAAAGAGCAATAACAGAGCACATAGAGTGCATTCCATAGAATTAATTTGTTTATACTTATTGTTCATAATAACTCTATTTGTTTATTCAAAGTCAAATTTTTCTGTATATTTGCAGCAAAGTTCATGTTATAGACCATAACTCCTATGTACAGACACACACACACACACACATATTATCTTTCTTCACCAACAGATGTCCCAGAACTGCTGGACCTCACAATCCTGCCCAACACCCAGTCCATCCAAGCATTGAACAGAGTAGGAGCAAGAACACACCCCTGACGAACCCCAAAATCAACTGGGAAAAACACAGAGGTTCTGCATCTACTCTGCATAGCACTCAATTCCTCTGCATAAGCTGGCCATGATAGCCAGCAACTTTGGGGAGATCCTGCAAAGTCTCAGGATGTCCCAATGGACAGCTCGTTCAACTGAGTCAAACACTTTATGAAAACTGACAATGACTAAAAAGAAACTCTGCCAATATTCGCATTTGCATTCCATGAGAACCCTCAGTGACAGGATGCAGTCAATGGTAGACTTCTTTGGTGAAAAAACAGACTGTTCCGGTAGCTGGTAGGTGAGCAAGTGATCACAGATCCTATTGAAGATGACCCTAACAAGGACCTTACCTGGCACCGAGAGCAGTGTTATCACTCTGTAGTTGCCATAATCCAGGCGATCACCCTTCCCTTTCCAGATAGGGATGACAAGTTCTGTTTCCAGTCAGTTAGGATGGCACCAGTGTCCCAAATGGAAGTAAAGATTGCCTGCAATGCAAACAGAGCAGCCTTACCACCAGCCTGGAGAAATTCATCCCGGATACCACAGATCCACCACCTGTGCTGTCTCAGTGAGACTTTGTGGTTAACAGCTAATTAGAGGATCAGTGTCAAGAAACGTGGATCCAGGGGAGTGCAATGTCTTAGCTGGAGGATAAGCTTTAAATAGCTGCTCAAAGTAGCCAGCCAGTGGGTCACAACTGCAGTGTCATCTGTAAGAACCATTCCATCACTTGCTCCGACTGCATTCAGATATATATAATGTTTCAATACCTCTGTAAGCAGGACGTGGGTCACTAGACTGTAGATGGTGTGCCACTTGCTCACAGATTCTTCTAACAAATGCCTCCTTATCTGCCCTCAGAGCCCTTGTAGCCATCATTCTCAGTTCCTGGTACAGACCAGAGTTGCAATCAAGCTGTGCACTGTGACTCCTCTCAATGATATCAAGGGTGCCCTGTGAAATGAAACACCACCTCCTGTGCACACTGGTAACCCCAACAAAATCCTCAGCAACCTTCAAGGTCTTGTCATGGAAGGTTTCCCACATCACATTAGGATCAGCAGTCGCACCCAAGTCTGTAAGTTCCTCACACAAATTGCATGCAAAACTCTGATCATGGAGTCTGGCTAAGTCCAGCTTCATTCTCTTAGTAGGTGGTAGCCTACTGGACCTAAACTAAATGTTCAGAGTAGCAACAAAAAGTCTGTGGGCACTAATGTAGACCCTGCAGTTTTGTAAGAGCCTCCAGCATCTGCCCACAAGCATGTGATTGATCTCCATAAACTCTCTACCAGAATTGGAGTACCAAGTCCAATGATGCAGCCCTGAGCGCTGGAACCAGGATCCTGCAATCTGCAGTCCCTGACCTTTTGCAATGTCAAGGAACATGAGGGTTCTTTTACCACAGTCACCAGACCAATGGAGACCAACACAATCCTCATAGCCAGCTCTGTCAGTGCCAGTGGTCGCATTGAAATCACCACATCCAGAGGAGTGTCACCTCGTGGGCACTCATCAACCACTGAGCGAAGTTGCGTATAAAATGACTCCCTCACGGAGACATCATTCACTGCAGTCAGAGCATACACTGAGACAACAGACAAGGCACCCAGAGAGTGCCCGCTCATTGAAAAGAGTGACATCAGAGACCATTGGAAGGAGCTGATCCACCACAGCAACAGCTAATCCCTAAGTATGACAGCCATCAGAACAACTAGACCAATGAAAGATGTACCCACTTACAGAGATCTGGCCAGTACTAGTTCTGCGCACCTCAGAGAGTGCTGCCACTGAAATACAGAGTTTACAAAGCTCCTCTGATAGCAGATGATCCTTATGCTGGAGAGACAAGGTGTTCCATGTGCCTACCCAGATGGGCTGTCTCAAATTGGGACCTGAGTGCTAGCGTGCAGCGGGTGACACCTCAGCTCCACACCAGTTTTCATCCCCATTGGCTCTCTGGCAGTTTTGATGAAGCTCCCAAGGCCTTTCCCTCATCCCCTTCATAATGCGAGCAGCCTTCCTATGGGAACAACAGAAAGGAGTCCTGTCCCGTTGTTTAAGAGCTGCATAAAGTTTTCTTATGGTGGCTGGAGTGCCAATCCTGAAACCAACCCCCAAGTTTTCCTTGCAAGTTGGAGGACTGTCTGTAGGGTGGATGCAGTTTAACGTCATACCCATGACGTTGTTAACCTTTGTTCCTTATGTATATGTGTGAATGTGTGTGTATGTGTGAATTTTTGTATTGCAACCCTGTTAAATTGTGTTTTTGTTACAAATGATTCTTGCACATCTTGTTCCAATCTGAAGTTTTACTGCAAAAGCTTACATATTAAAGAAGAAAAATTAACAAGACAAAACAAGTCATTTGTCAGCAAACCACATTTTCCCATAACTGCTCATGAAGCACAGGGCCATACTTTGAGAAGAGTCAGTTTTTGCTAAAGTTGCTTCTCCCATGCTAAGCTTCATGCTCAAAGGTGAGGGAACTATTATTTTTTACACCAAGAATTAGCAAAACTTTACTCAGAAATGTGAAAGTGACATTCATCACTTAGTTACTGTCACACACATGCACATGGGAGGTAGCAACAAGGTCTGGTTAATTCTGAGCCCCTGAAATGCGAGGCTCATCATGTGCACTAATGCCTTCTCTCCACTCTTGCAGGAACAAATAAAACCTAACCCACTTCTTTCTAGATACAGAGTTCACCCCGATGACATAATTTCTTCCTCATTAGAGGGGCCGCCTCTTCCTTCCCCTCTAGCACTATAAAAGAACCAGCACTTCTTCCCTAGAGCAGTCTTATCTTGGACTCAGTCCTATAAGTTTACTTTGCACTAGCGATGGCTATTTTCTTTGCAGCAAAAGTTATAATACACAGGGTGTGTTATAACTTCATAACTTCATAATTTGTCCTTGTCTTTCTACATTGCATCGTGATTTAACTGTATTAGAGTTGCTTTGAATAGGACAGGGGTCTTCACAACCCTTTTCCAAGTCGCTCGCCAAAGGGTTAATGAATCCGACATCAATTTGAAAACTTGATTAATCAAATTAAGGGTGGGCGATATTTTCAAAAAATCATATCACGATCCTTTTAACACAAAATCACGACCCACAATCTGAATTGCAATCTATCTTTTCAATGTGGCATACACTTAAGAGAATATCCGGAATCAAACTCATCAAGACCTAAGTAACACTTTATTTTAAATATCAAAGAAAGATGAATTAAATTGTTCTCTCGTTCACTAGCTAAGTGGAGTTAAGGAACACGCCCCAAAGCTGGCGAGAGAGTGAGGAGGCCCCCTCTGGCCTCCTCTCTGCCTGTTGCGTGGATCTTGGATTCGCACAAATAATTCAGTACCGCAAACGAACTATGATAGATAGCGAAATAAGAGAAGTTGCAAATTCAACCGGAATATTCAAGCAAATTATAGAAAAAAACCCGATCTAAATCCGTTAAGTCGTTCTCTCGTGAAAAGCGGACAGACATACAGACAGACAGAAATTGGATTTTATATATTATATATTAATAAATCTTCAAAATAATGTGCAGTTAAAGTCTCAACAGCATTCTCAGCATTTCTGGAGCTTAGTAGAGCCAGATAACTATAAGAATCCTCACCAAGCAGCTCTGAAAATGTCTGCTTTGTTTGGGTCTACATACCTCTGTGAGTCTGCCTTTTCTGACATGAATGTCATGAAATCAAAGTTCAGAACACAATTGATAGATGAGCATTTAAATGACTCCATAAGAGTGATCCTAAGTGGCTACACTCCACTATACACCTCTCTTGTTGACTCCATGCAGTGCCAGTCATCTCACTAACATGCAACTGGACACGTGAATACTCTTATGAAGTGAAACAGTGACATTTTAACAAAATGACAAATAAATAAGCAATATCTGCGTATTTGTAATTGCATTATTTTGTTTTGACAGCATTCATGTTTTAATTCAATAGTGTGAGTTACACTAGAAAATGCATACAGACATACAAAATGCACTTGTAGGTGAACTAAATATTTTTTTGTGATGTTTTAATGCAAAATGTGAGTTGTGGACACTAACATTTTGTAAATGTTCAGCAAAACAAGCTTATTCAGTTTGTTTGGGTTGAAATAAGCTATGAGAATAAACGTTAGAAAACATGAGTAGCTCTCTGCCATTTTAATTTTATAAAAGTAGCTCTCAGGGGAAAAAAGGTTGGAGACCCCTGGAATAGGATATAACAATTGCATACACATCTGTCTGTCACAATCCATTGCTGTTGCTTGTCCAACATTTTCAGTCATTTCAAAAAACTTAAATATTACTGCCTTAGTAATGCTTCTTTAAAAATGATTTGACATTCCTTTTTATATAGTATTTACGAAACCATGTAAGCCATGTTGAGAAACTACCATAGTTCTTTATAAAATAAAATCCTGTACTCAATGGTAATGAATATTTAGGTTAAAATATCAAACTTAAACAGTCACCACCAGAAAAAAAAGCTTTAGATTAATTCTAAGTAATGTTATGCAAGCCTAACAGCTGGTGTATAATTTTCCAAAATATTGGCCGTCATTTAATTCTTTTAGCATATGCTGCATTTGTAAAAAAATACGATTTAGCAGCAACAATATATCCTTTTCAGACTGTAGTGCTCATGTAACACAAAAGGAAGTATTTTGTACACAGCAGAGCCCTTCTAGATGGCTTCCCAGTGCACATTCTTCTCTGTCTAAAGGTTAATCAGGGACAGTTAAATGGAGAACAGCCAAATATCCTGTAATATATGTATGCAGGAAACTAAATGTTTGGAAAAAAGCCAAACACCACAGATTCCACATCAGAAACAAGATTCTCAGAATTCCTTTGTTCTGGATGTATGTATGACATTACAACCCAAGAAACGTTATGTAATTATCATGATGACAATGTCACATATTGCACTGCACCCATCAATCAATTTTCAGAATCAGACTAAATTCAAGCACCATCAGGTGTACAGTACAGGTGAAACTAACTGGTGGTGGGTCACAAATCACTCCTGGGCACAGTGACCCACACAGAGACAGGGCTATATATAATGTCATCATGCACTGTATCTTTGGAATGAGACAGGAAACTGAGTTGCCTAGAAAATGCCTAAGCAGGCATAAAGAGTGCGTGCAGGCCGCATTTATACAGACATGATAACATGTTCACTGGAATATTCCAATCTATTTAGTGGGTCGTATTTTTTAAAATACTTTTGTTTAGGACAAAGCAAGAGAGTTGTCAATATGTTATGAGTTTTTAATGAATTATTAATTAATTTGTATTATTAATTACAGTAATCATGATAGGGAAGACTGGAAATTAAAACTGAAACCTTATAGTTGTAAGGAAGCAATCTGAACATGCCACCCATACCACACACTGCAATAAAGAATAATTAAAATCTCAAGTAAATAATAAGTGGCAAGATGCTTCAAAAATGAAACAAGTCAGCCATTAACAGCTGCATGTTTTTGACAATTACTAAATATTTCTCTCTATTATAAAAAAAAATCTTGGAAAGGAAAACCAGGGAGACGAGACGTGATCTTCTTGGAAGACACTTAAAAGACCCGCGAGACGAAACAGATTGGCCACAGAGCGTCTCTCGGGGATCGTAAACATGAGATTTGGTGCCAAAAGATTCCCCCAGGACTGTCTCGCGGGGACGTGGTACATAAGATTCTTGCAAGACACTCCCTACTTACAACCAATATCAAATAACACCACAGGCAGAAAAACACTCAGTCGTGTAAAAGGCATGTAGCAGACACAGATCCTGTGCTCTCAGCTCATATAAAGCGTATAAGGACAATACATTATAGATGAAACGTCAACGACTAAAAAAAAGTCCAAAAGTGTTGGAGAGAAAAAAAATGCAAATAAGAGATTATGAAAGCAGTGGAATTCAAAAGGCTAAAAAAAAACGATGTCCGATACACATGCAGAGAAAGGTAAAGAATATGAAAGCAGTAAAATTCGAAAGTATTGTAACGTCCCAGCCAGGTTGAAGCCTTTTTTTTTCTTTGAGTGACTGTTAGGTCCAATTGAGGGAGGGCGGAGTACAGCACGGAAGACTGACAGAGGGGTATTGATTGATGCGGTAAGGTGGGGGGGGGGGGGACCTGGGACGGGAGGAGGGGTTGGAGACGGTGCTAGAAGGTTGTGTTTGGGGTTACAAAGTCTGTGTTCTTTTTCTTGATTGTTCAAGTAAAACTTTTGTGAGACTTTACTACGTCTGTCTGTTTTTTTTACTTCTTCTCTTTTCAAGCCGGACACAGAAGTCACTACAGTATCAAAAAAAGATCACATTAGCAGAAACAAAAGGAAATTATTACTCAAAAAAAGGGAAAATAATCATCACGGAACAAGTGTAATTGAAAAAATAGCACGACAAAGCGAGGTCAGAAATAAAAGATAAAGAGTAGAAAACAAAGTAAAACATCATAAAGAGGTTCAAAAACAAGGGGGCGAAACACATGCAGTGCAGGTTAGAGATAATGAAAACAGTGGAATTCAAAAGACACAAAAAACATATACATGCAGAGCAAGTTACAGAATATAAAAGCAAAAAAATTCGAAAGTATCAAATAAAGATAAAGATCGCATTAGCGCTAAAAAGGAGAAATTATTACTCGGTGAAATAATGGAATGGTGAATAGAGATTGAATATACAGTGCATCCAGAAAGTATTCACAGCGCATCACTTTTTCCACATTTTGTTATGTTCCAGCCTTATTCCAAAATGGATTAAATTCATTTTTTTCCTCAGAATTCTACACACAATACCCCATAATGACAACGTGAAAAAAGTTTACTTGAGATTTTTGCAAATTTATTAAAAATAAAAAAATTGAGAAAGCACATGTACATAAGTATTCACAGCCTTTGCCATGAAGCTCAAAATTGAGCTCAGGTGCATCCTGTTTCCCCTGATCATCCTTGAGATGTTTCTGTAGCTTAATTGGAGTCCACCTGTGGTAAATTCAGTTGGTTGGACATGATTTGGAAAGGCACACACCTGTCTATATAAGGTCCCACAGTTGACAGTTCATGTCAGAGCACAAACCAAGCATGAAGTCAAAGGAATTGTGTGTAGACCTCTGAGACAGGATTGTTTCAAGGCACAAATCTGGGGAAGGTTACAGAAAAATTTCTGCTGCTTTGAAGGTCCCAATGAGCATAGTGGCCTCCATCATCCGTAAGTGGAAGAAGTTCGAAACCACCAGGACTCTTCCTAGAGCTGGCCGGCCATCTAAACTGAGCGATCGGGGGAGAAGGGCCTTAGTCAGGGAGGTGACCAAGAACCCGATGGTCACTCTGTCAGAGCTCCAGAGGTCCTCTGTGGAGAGAGGAGAACCTTCCAGAAGATCAACCATCTCTGCAGCAATCCACCAATCAGGCCTGTATGGTAGAGTGGCCAGACGGAAGCCACTCCTTAGTAAAAGGCACATGGCAGCCTGCCTGGAGTTTGCCAAAAGGCACCTGAAGGACTCTCAGACCATGAGAAAGAAAATTCTCTGGTCTGATGAGACAAAGATTGAACTCTTTGGTGTGAATGGCAGGCGTCACGTTTGGAGGAAACCTGGCATCATCCCTACAGTGAAGCATGGTGGTGGCAGCATCATGCTGTGGGGATGTTTTTCAGCGGCAGGAACTGGGAGACTAGTCCCGATAAAGGGAAAGATGACTGCAGCAATGTACAGAGACATCCTGGATGAAAACCTGCTCCAGAGCGCTCTTGACCTCAGACTGGGGCGACGGTTCATGGTGATATGTCAGAAGTATGGAAATATTGTAAGGCTTTGAAGTTTAAGTCAGAGACTTGTACAGGGTGGGGCAGAAATAACACCCACAGTTCAAAGGGGGATTGAAAAAAAATGGTACGAGGTATCACTAAAAACTTTTTATTTCCCAAATGTAGATATAAAAAGTTTTTTTACTTTAAGTTTTAAAAATTATATCGTCCAAATGGTGGCCTTAACAGCTGATACACATTTGGAACCGTTCTTGGAAGTTTTCATCACTCTCACTAGCATGTCGGGCGAAATTCCTTTAATTTCTTCTTGAATGGCCTCCTTTAGTTGGTCCAAGGACCGAGGACGATGTTTGAAAACCTCGGCCTTGAGGTACCCCCTTCAGGTCAGATCCTGTTGCCCTTACTCTTTGAACCCACAGCAAAATCATTTTCTGGTCTGGAACACTTTCATTAGCACGTAAACCGAACCACGTGCGAAACGCCCTCTGCGTTACAGATTCGCCATTTTTGAAAAAAGCCTCCACTACAAAGCCTCGATGCTCACCCGACCACGGTATGGTGACGACTGAAAACTTTATTATGTACCCTACCTAACAGAACGGACCGCACCCCTCTACCTGCTTTGGGGACCTCACAGTGATTTTTCAAAATGTGGGAGTTATTTCTGCCCCACCCTGTAGATTGTCTATTTCGTGTTGCCATCAGGGAAAAATAGTGTTTCTACACAATGAGGAGGCGTATCCGCAAGAATTAAAAGATTTAATGTTTGGGGAAAGTGAAATCCACAAACAGTCGGTCAGTCATTTCCCAACCCGCTATATCCAAAAACAGAGTCACGTGGGTCTGCTGGAGCCAATCCCAACCAGCACAGGGCACAAGTCAGAAACAAACCCCGGGCAGGGCGCCAGCCCACCGCCGAATCCACAAACACTACAGGCAAAATATAGGAGTCTACAATAATATTTTCACCTTTGCGTCATTCAATGCTCAAAACGTAGATTTTCACAATAATGGACCATACGCTATGAGAATCTGTGGTCTCTCAACAGTTAAAGCAACGACAAGTTTAATTTCGAAGAAAACACAATTCAGTCAGGTGTATATTTATTATCACGGAGAAGCGATGCAAATTTTAACAGACAACAAGAAAGGTAATGTAGTAAATATTCCAAAACCAACCAAAGGAGATCTTGATATGCCATTCATATTGACATGTTTACAGTTTCCCGTGAGAATAGCTTTTGCTATGACAATTAATAAATCACAGGGACAAACATTAGAAAAAGCTGGATTATTTATTAGAGAAAAATAAACAATATTCATTCACGGGCAGTTATACGTTGTGTTGTCACGATGTAACTTCAAAAATGGAATCAAAATTCAATGCGATCTTGAAGAAAAGGTAATTCCAAATATTGTTTTTAATGAAGCTTTAAAGTAAAAGTGCAAATAATGAAATTGAAACAATTCCAAAGAAAAAAAAGCATTTAAAATTGTATATCCGATTAACCAAACACGGGGGTTGGCAAGCAAAGCGAGTTTTCTAGTTATTAAAAATCAAAACAGGATAAAATCAGTGGCACATGGAACACTGCATTTTGCTCCATAACAGTGTACCTGCACACACCATGTTGTTAGTCAAAGAGCTTTTTGACCGGAACGGATTTCAGTCACTTTTTTGTTCCACAAATTAAAATTGGGATTGAATGGAAGATTTGCTACCATGTTAGAAATTAAAAAAAAAAAGGATGCACTAGACACTGTAACACAAGGTGAGTATATGAAATGTGTCCAGGAATGGAAGGAGCACTTGGAAAGTACATTTTATCTGAAGGGGAGTGTTTTGACAGCACCTAAAAGGGAATCTCTGTAATTTTTTTTTACTGTTCCAGGAATGTTTGGGTCCCTGTGATAGGCTGTATCACAGGACTTTGGGAGACTAATAACTAACTAGAGCAGTCTGATCTTTGAATAGGTTGGTTATAAAAAAAGAGCACTTACCTGCAGAGAAGGTGCAAAGGCTTTGGGAGTAAATAGCTGTGGCTGTGGTATCAAGGGACGGCATGGGTGAAAAGGTCATAGGCAGTTTTGACATGGGTGAGGAGGCCCAACTGCTGTTAAACTTTCCTTTCAAGGAAATGCTGAGGACAACCAGAAGGCAGTACACTACAATCGCACCCTTTACCTTTTGTACCATTCTGAAATACTATTTAGTGTGATAGTATGTAATTTGAGATGTAACCTATAAACAACTCTGTGAATGTATCACGAAAAGGCTAAAGCTGTGTCCTCACTACTTTTTTCATTGAAAAATCCAGAAAAGAGTCTCAGTTTTCCCCTTTTGTCCACACTACACCAATATTTTTAAACCCCGAAAACAGTGACTTTTGAAAATGCTCTCCAGAGCCATACTTCTGAAAATGGTGGTTCAGCACTGTAATGTGGATGGGTGAAAACACAGACATTTATAAACAGATTCTAAACATCCTGTGATTTTTTGGTACTTATTATGTAGCCCCTCGCTGATTGGATCCTGCTCATTACAATGTCTCCTTCCCTGATTGGTCAACTTTCATGGAAGAAAATCTTATTCTAGCATAGTGGACAGACAGGAGTTGCTTTATATTGGTAAAAACTTCAAACCAGTTAGTGAATTCCTAAAGTGAAAAACAAACCTTCAGAAGTTATAAATGTAACCAGTGATGTTTCCTGGGCAACTTATTAGACTCACATGAGAGGTCACATTTTGTGACGTATTTTTATTGGTACAGTATTATATTTTTACTACAGGCTGTTGGTGAAGTTTTTGACTTTGTGTGCCAGTGATGTGCGGTGAGGTTCATGGCTGGTGAGGCACTGAGTCCTTCAGAGTCAGATTTACAAATATATGAACCCCAAACAGTAGCTTATTCACTATTCAATTTGCAGCATGCACATTGACTACTGGTTATGTTGCATATCTCATCAGTATTCTTTACACACACATAGGTAAGGAACATATTTGGCTAAGAAAGAACGTTTATAGCAGCAAGAGAGAGTGCACTTGCTCTGACACCCTGCATGTGTTCAAAATTTGCCGTTGCAATTCTACAATTCATATACATACAATACAAATGAAAGTATAGAGTGGTGTATAAAAAAAAATCGGATTTCCATTTTGACCTTAATTGAAATATGTAGTTGTTTTTACAAGTTTTAATTCTGATGCTTTAATCAATTTTAATACAGACTATTCAACAAAAGGCTAACAAGAAAACAAGATAATATTTTATTTAAGGTCAAAATTTAGTCTTTAAATATTGGATTGTTTTATTTCTTAATCTGATCCCATTTTTAATAAAATTGAAAACTGTTTATCATCTTACCCTTATCTGTAAATGAAGTCCATGTGCCTATTCTTCTCCATGAAAATCTCCGTCACTTTCTTTTAAAAGTCCTCCTTATTTTCCTTTAGTATATGTCTTAATCTTCCATTTTGGCAGTCAGTCAGAACAAAAAAATAAAAATAAACGGACTGCTGCAGTGCACTTGACTTTCTGATATTGCTAACTTATTGGCGCTTAGAGCCTCTACGTAGAAGAACAGCAGCAACGATCACTTGTTGGGCTTCCATGCGCCCCCTTCAGTGTGGCACAGTACTGTCTGCTTCGCCTTGTGCTTTTTCACTGCAATTTTTTGTCTGATCAACAAGACTAAATATGTCACACACATTCATTAAAGATATTAGCCAGACTGTGGAAAGTCAGGGTGTATAATATATGTGTCTGCAAACATTATATTGGTGGCATACAGAGAGACAGCAACAGGCATGCGCCAATTGCATGCATCAACACAGTGTGTGAGGGACAGTGCAGTCCAAAGTGAGGTGAGGTGAGGCTCGTCACTGCCACACCTCGCATTTCTCCCCTGTATTTGAACAGGACATGAGTAGTACTAGGGTGTTGTACCGTGTTAGCCATTATGAATGTAGAGAAAAGCCAAGCAAAATGACACCTTTTATTGGCTAACTAAAAAGATTACAATATGCAAGCTTTCGAGGCAACTCAGGCCCCTTCTTCAACAGGACATGAGCAAATTCAGCAATTTTGACTTTCTGTATTGGAATCATACAGAAAACAAATTCATAGCACAGACCAGTGGACAAATTTATTTTATGTTATCATCATTATTTTTTTTTCTCTGCCATCCTTGCCTCCTCTGACTGCACGTCCCTGTTGTGTGCCCAGTTAAACCAACTATACTGTCCTTTACAGAAAATGTTTTCCTTTGTACTTTGTTCTTGTCAACAGTGCAGGATGGAGTTTTGTAGTTGTTTCCAATTATAAGCACTTATCCTTACATCCTGTAACTTGACGTCATCTGACAGTGTCTATGCCTGTGAGATATTGGCCTGCTCAGTTGGACCATCTGTTGCTGCTGATTTTGTAATAAGATCTTTTATTGAAGATGTTGAAAACAAACCATTTTAGACCCCTGCTTTTTTTCTTTAGATTGTGTAAACCTAAAACAAATGTTCTTTTTCATTATAAATAATACATTATGATGCACCATAATAATGAGTGGTTGATTTTAAAGGTCTTAGAATTATGGCTTGCCCATTCAGATATTACCTATTCCTGTGTAAATGGCAAATTTTGGCCTCACCCCTGTTGTAAATACACACAAAGAGCACAGCATGCATGTTAACAAATCCAATTAGGCATCTAGTTAGCTAAGAATAATGAACTGACCTTATCCAAAAAATACAATTTCCCTGGAGCTTTATAATGATTACAATGCCTCCAGTGAATTTATGATTCTTGTCTAGCTATACACCTTTGAAATAACTAAAAGTTGTACTTTAATTCCTCCTCTAGCCAATGTAAAACCCAGTTTGGCATTGTTTATCATTATTTTTATTATGTTATTTGTCTGTTTGCTCTTTATAGAGCATTCATTGCATTTTTATTAATAAAGCAATTAGAAAGCCTGAGGATATTTTTCTTCATGCATATACCAATAACAGGCAAAGAAAACATATCCAATATTCAGATATAAAAAATATGAAAATGTAAAGTCATAATACCAAATTTGCCAATCAACAGATTACAATTTATGGCTACTTCCATAGTCAATACAAACATGAAATTTAATCAATTAATTGATCAATAAACAATTGATTAAATGATAGACCAACTGCTTGGTAAAATAAAGTAATTACACAAACAAATTCAATTTTCATCAAAGTAAGTAGTACATTTGTTCCATATTTAACAGGCTAAAAGTTAAACCCGGAATGTTTTATTTGATGATTAAAAGGGTTTACCAATCACAGGGTTTACCATAGAAATGTCCACCTGTTCATCCAACCATCTTCTGAACCCACTCAACCACAGCAGAGACAACTGGGACGCTGGAGCAAGAATCGGGCATAAAGTAGAAATGATCCCTGGGTGCTAGTTTATTGCAGAATGTACACACACACAAAATCACTAGGATGAATTTAGCAATGGCAATTCATGAAACCTGCATGTCTATGGACTGCAGGAGGAAACCAGCGCACCCGGAAGAAACCCATGTGGATACGTGGAGAACATGCAAACTCAATACAGTGAGCACTTAGGACATGGACAGAAAACAGAAATTACAAAATTATATACAGAAAACACGTAAGAGTGCAAGCAGAAATGTAACCTATCACAATTTGTGAAATAATGAAGTTAATCTAACAGTATTTGTTTGCATTGACATTAAGTTCTATAGTACATTTGCCTACAAATGATGTAGCTCAAAGTGCTTTACAAAATGACACAGAATAAAAGAAAATAAAATAAAAACAAATTGATTAAAAGAGTAATTAAAACATTAAATAACAAAAATATTACATAAATATAAATTTGTATGTATTTACCTTACATAAATATGCAAGTAATGGAAAAAATAGAGTCCTTATTCTGTTTTCAAGTCTCTAAAGCTGTGTTTCTTAAACTTTGTTTTCTTGAAACTCAATTTTGCCTTTTTTTGTGTCATCGCAGCACACAATTGTAATGCAGAGTCATCCAGGAGTCTCCACCAATCATCATTTTCAGACCCCCCCCCCCCCCCCCTCGGAGAACTGCTGCCAATAGCCATCTCCTTTGTGTTAAGCTTCCCTTGCCGCCGGCGATCCATCACAAGACATTCCACAAACTGTTTGGGTCTCTTTCCAATTCAGTACTATTGTAATTCACAACTTTGTGCGACCCAAGTTCAGACACCATTTTGAGTCACAACCCATAGTTTAAGAAGGACTGCTCAAAACATTGATTTTTAAGAATTTTAAAAGATAAGTCAGATGGTATGGTCAGATGGAGGACAGTAAAAAAAAAAAAAAAAAACCTTCAGATAAGATGGAGGAAACAAAAATCTGCAGGAGTTCCAAGGCCAAAAGGCTGCTCAGCCCCGACTGGGCAATCTACAGTCAATGAAAGTGTTGTAATTATAGGATATTCTTTCAGAGTTTTTTCTATTCATCTTCCCAGCAAATCAAGCAGCTGCAGCATACTTAGTTCAAGATGCAGTGGTGCATAACACCCCCATGGAGTACCGAAGAAAAAAAGAAAACACATAAAAGTAGTGTTTAGTCATCAGCCTGAAAACAGCAAACAGATCTACATTTAATGAAAAAGAACCAATTCCATCCTCCTCCTCACAGTTTGAAGTACTAGTATAAGTGATGCTAGTAATTTAAGTGATCAAGACAGCAAGCCAGATTAAAGATGTGCATTTTTAGCAGTTTTTTGAAGTGTTCAACTGCACTGGCCGATGCATCACTAATGGTAAAGTATCCTAGAGTTTTGATGCATAGAAACAAAAAGCTGCCTCACCAGTTCTTTTATTCTTCACGCTCGGAATACTACGCAAGCCAGTGTGAAAGGATATAAGTTTACAATTAGGAATGTAAGGGGGCAAGCAGTCCAAAATATAAGAAGATGCTAGATTGTTTAGAGCCTTATATACAATGAAAAGTATTTTAAAATCAATTCTAAAGGACACAGGCAGATGATACAATAATGCTATGGAGGGTGGGGTGATGGGTGAGATATGCTCACATTTTCTCTTGTTGGTTAAAAGTGTTGCTGATACATTTTGGGTGAGTTGCAGCCAACTTACATGTTTTTTGATATCCCTGATAGAAGCGCATTGCAATAATCTAGACAGCAAAAGACAAAAGTATATACTGTATTAACATTTTGACATGCTGCAGTGATAGCAAAGATCTAACTTCTGCAATGTTTCTTAAGTGAAAGAATGTAATTTTTGTGCTCTGCTTAATGTACGATTTGAAGTTTACCTTTGAATCAAAATGACACAGAGATTCTTTACTACAGGCCTTATTTGTAAAGACAGATGGCCTAGTTTATTTCTAAGGTCCTCACATTTTTGTTTTCTGCCAATAATTACATTTTCTGTTTTTTCCATGTTTCCATGAATAGAAATTGATTACTCTTCTATTCAATGATGCTGGTAAGACACTGGGTCAGAGGATTTAGAGCCACAGGGTTATCTGGAGCTATTGACAATAATATCTGTGTATTGTCTGCACAATTGTGATAATTCACTTTATGTCTTGAAGTCATCAGACCTAATGGGAACATGAACATTAAGAATAATAAAAGACCCAAAATTGATCTATGTGGGTACCCAATGCATAATATCATGGAACTGTGACATATAATCACCACAACTGATAAAGAATTTCCTTCCTGCAATATAAGAGTGAAACCAACTATATATATATATATATATATATATATATATATATATATATATATGAATGGAAGAGAAGGTCTGTGATACGGTTTGCATATTTGCAGTTGGGGATCCACAAAGGGAGAAAAAACGAATCACGTATCATAAAATAGTTTTATTCCTGAGCTTTCAACCCCTATCAGGGGTCTTCATCAGAGGATAATGCTTAGACTTACAAGAATCAAAGGCAATATAAATGTGTCAGAAGGCACGGCACGCACCCTGACCAAGTGGGGCATCAAAATAGCACATAAACCCACCAACAATCTGCGCATGGTCCTGTTTAATGCTAAAAACAAGAAATCGACAGCCGAAACACGAAACGCAGTTTATAGTATTCCATGCAATTCTTGCTCAGCTGTATACATAGGACAAACGTCAAAAAGAATTTCAACACGTGTACAGGAACATCGCAACGCAGTCAGAAGAAAGGACGCACTATCTTTGATATATGCACATACTAAATCGACAGGACACACATTCAACTGGGACAACGTGAAAGTAAAATTTAAGGCCAGTACAAAAAGCGCCAGAGAGTTGGCCGAGTCTTGGCTATCAGATGAAAATGCCATCAACAGACACTTGGACATAAACCCAGCATATGCCAACTTAAGAAGGACATATGCACTTTAATTTAACGATAACCCCCCCCTTTTGATCATACGGACTTAGTCACCTCCACCCACCCCCCCCCTGAATGTGTTGCTATATATTGCCTTTGATTCTTGTAAGTCTAAGCATTATCCTCTGATGAAGACCCCTGATAGGGGTTGAAAGCTCAGGAATAAAACTATTTTATGATACGTGATTCGTTTTTTCTCCCTTTGTGGATCCCCAACTGCAAATATATATATATATATATATATATATATACTCCGGTTTCCTCCCACAGTCCAAAGACATGCAGGTTAGGTGGATTGGCGATTCTAAATTGGCCCTAGTGTGTGCTTGGTGTGTGGGTGTGTTTGTGTGTGTCCTGCGGTGGGTTGGCACCCTGCCCGGGATTGGTTCCCTGCCTTGTGCCCTGTGTTGGCTGGGATTGGCTCCAGCAGACCCCCGTGACCCTGTGTTCGGATTCAGCGGGTTGGAAAATGGATGGATGGATATATATATATATATATATATATATATATATATATATATATATATATATATATATATATATATATATATATATATATATATATATATATTCACGGGCATTCATAATCTGTGTCACAATCTGATTGTATGGGTGGTTACCTACCAGGTAACGCTTGTGGTTGGCCAGCAATCTGCTAACATCCGCCACGGTGCCCTCAGTTTGTGAGGAGCAGATCATAGAATGGTTGAAATAGTTTACTGTCAAATAAATGCAAAGAGTACGCGACACGTGTTTCGCCCTCGTTCTGGGCTCATCAGGCGTACACACTCCACTGCACTCCCTCTCGGGAATCGAACCTCGGCGCCAGAGGCGATGCCCCTAACGTTGCGCCACGGCGTGTGGTTCGTTTATTTGACAGCATGTAGATCGGGGTAATTACATTCACGGCATTCGTAGTCTGTGTCACAATCTGATTGTATGGGTGGTTACCTACCAGGTAACGCTTGTACGAGGGCGAAACACGTGTCGCATACTCTTTGCATTTATTTGACAGTAAACTATTTCAACCATTCTATGATCTGCTACTCACAAACTGAGGGCACCGTGGCGGATGTTAGCAGATTGCTGGCCAACCACAAGCATTACCTGGTAGGTAACCACCCATACAATCAGATTGTGACACAGACTACGAATGCCATGAATGTAATTACCCCGATCTACATGCTGTCAAATAAACACGCCGTGGCGCAACGTTAGGGGCATCGCCTCAGGCGCTGACGTCCGAGGTTCGATTCCCAAGAGGGAGTGCAGTGGAGTGTGTACGCCTGATGAGCCCAGAATGAGGGCGAAACACGTGTCGCGTACTCTTTGCATTTATTTGACAGTAAACTATTTCAACCATATATATATATATATATATATATATATATATATATATATATATATATATATATATATATATATATACAGTGCATCCGGAAAGTATTCACAGCGCATCACTTTTTCCACATTTTGTTATGTTACAGCCTTATTCCAAAATGGATTAAATTAATTTTTTTCCTCAGAATTCTATACACAACACCCCATAATGACCACGTGAAAAAAGTTTACTTGAGATTTTTGCAAATTTATTAAAAATAAAAAAATTGAGAAAGCACATGTACATAAGTATTCACAGCCTTTGCCATGAAGCTCAAAATTGAGCTCAGGTGCATCCTGTTTCCCCTGATCATCCTTGAGATGTTTCTGCAGCTTAATTGGAGTCCACCTGTGGTAAATTCAGTTGGTTGGACATGATTTGGAAAGACACACACCTGTCTATATAAGGTCCCACAGTTGATAGTTCATGTAAGAATACAAACCAAGCATGAAGTCAAAGGAATTGTCTGTAGACCTCTGAGACAGGATTGTCTCGAGGCACAAATCTGGGGAAGGTTACAGAAAAATTTCTGCTGCTTTGAAGGTCCCAATGAGCACAGTGGGCTCCATCATCCGTAAGTGGAAGAAGTTCAAAACCACCAGGACTCTTCCTAGAGCTGGCCGGCCATCTAAACTGAGCGATCGGGGGAGAAAAGCCTTTGTCAGGGAGGTGACCAAGAACCCGATGGTCACTCTGTCAGAGCTCCAGAGGTCCTCTGTGGAGAGAGGAGAACCTTCCAGTAGGACAACCATCTCTGCAGCAATCCACCAATCAGGCCTGTATGGTAGAGTGGCCAGACAGAAGCCACTCCTTAGTAAAAGGCACATGGCAGCCCGCCTGGAGTTTGCCAAAAGGCATCTGAAGGACAAAGATTGAACTCTTTGGTGTGAATGCCAGGCGTCACGTTTGGAGGAAACCTGGCACCATCCCTACAGTGAAGCATGGTGGTGGCAGCATCATGCTGTGGGGATGTTTTTCAGCAGCAGGAACTGGGAGACTAGTCAGGATAAAGGGAAAGATGACTGCAGCAATGTACAGAGACATCCTGGATGAAAACCTGCTCCAGAGTGCTCTTGACCTCAGACTGGGGCGACGGTTCATCTTTCAGCAGGACAACGACCCTAAGCACACAGCCAAGATATCAAAGGAGTAGCTTCAGGACAACTCTGTGAATGTCCTTGAGTGGACCAGCCAGAGCCCAGACTTGAATCCGATTGAACATCTCTGGAGAGATCTTAAAATGGCTGTGCACCGACGCTTCCCATCCAACCTGATGGAGCTTGAGAGGTGCTGCAAAGAGGAATGGGCGAAACTGGCCAAGGATAGTTGTGCCAAGCTTGTGGCATCATATTCAAAAAGACTTGAGGCTGTAATTGCTGTCAAAGGTGCATCGACAAAGTATTGAGCAAAGGCTGTGAATACTTATGTACATGTGATTTCTCAGTTTTTTTATTTTTAATAAATTTGCAAAAACCTCAAGTAAACTTTTTTCACGTTGACATTATGGGGTGTTGTGTGTAGAATTCTGAGGAAAAAAATGAATTTAACCCATTTTGGAATAAGGCTGTAACATAACAAAATGTGGAAAAAGTGATGCACTGTGAATACTTTCCGGATGCACTGTATACATATATATATGAAACTGGATAGTGACCCCACCATAGAGACAAGAACCAAACTGTCCATCAAAGACATAATGCACCTAATATCACTTTGCCAAAAAACGCACTTTCATTTCAACGGCAAGTATTACACACAGAAAGAAGGCATGCCGATGGGATCACCGTTATCTGGACTCCTAGCTGAACTGGTAATGCAACGATTTGAAAACATAGCTTTATCCCAGATTACACCCAAAATTTGGATACGCTATGTAGACGACACATTCGTCATATTAAGAAAGAACCAGCTGAATGAGTTCTTCAATCATATTAACACAATATTCCCTGCAATCCAGTTCACAATGGAAAAAGAAAACAATCGACACATCAATTTCCTGGATATTTACATCAAAAGAAATAGTGACGCCACCCTGACCACAAGTGTTTACCGCAAACAATGCCACGCAGACAAGATTCTACACTTCGCCAGCAATCACCCGGTATCTCATAAACGGAGCTGCGTGAAAACCCTATTTAAACGAGTCCACACGCATTGTAATACCAAGGAAACAAAAATTAATGAGAGACGCTCTCTGTTTCAACTTTTAACCTCGAACAGATACTCAAAATCATTCATTAATCGGAGTCTACACAGCAGGCGCCAAAGGAATCAGCATACAAGCGACGTAAATCAGAACCCCCACCCCACCTGCCATTCACTCCCGTATCACCATAATGTGTCAGAAGGCACGGCACGCACCCTGACCAAGTGGGGCATCAAAATAGCACATAAACCCACCAACAATCTGCGCATGGTCCTGTTTAATGCTAAAAACAAGAAATCGACAGCCGAAACACGAAACGCAGTTTATAGTATTCCATGCAATTCTTGCTCAGCTGTATACATAGGACAAACGTCAAAAAAAATCTCAACACGTGTACAGGAACATCGCAACGCCGTCAGAAGAAAGGACGCACTATCTTTGATATATGCACATACTAAATCGACAGGACACACATTCAACTGGGACAACGTAAAAGTAAAATTTAAGGCCAGTACAAAAAGCGCCAGAAAGTTGGCCGAGTCTTGGCTATCAGATGAAAACGCCATCAACAGACACTTGGACATAAACCCAGCATATGCCAACTTAAGAAGGACATATGCACTTTAATTAAACGATACACCCCCCCCCCCCCCTTGATCATACTGACTTAGTCACCACCACCCACCCCCCCATTTCCCCCCCCCAATACTGAATGTGATGCTATAGATTGCCTTTGATTCTTGTAAGTCTAAGCATTATCCTCTGATGAAGACCCCTGATAGGGGTTGAAAGCTCAGGAATAAAACTATTTTATGATCCGTGATTCATTTTTTCTCCCTTTGTGGATCTCCAACTGCATATATATATATATATATATATATATATATATATATATATATATAGTGGAAACCAGTTGCACTCCAGCTGCCCCAATCCTGACACAGACAGGCAAAGACACGAGTTCCAGCACAGCAAAAGTTTACTTACAAGTGAGGAAGCACTTTTCCCTTGCTTCCCACAACAGCTCAGTACAAAGAGCACCGAATACACATACACAGTCCTTTCTGTCTCCTTTTCCTCTCCGTTCCACCTCCACTCCTCCATGATCAAGCTTTGTTCCTCTTCTTCCCGACTCTGGCTCCTCGACTGGAGTAAGGCAACTCTTTTAATGTTACACCTTGGAGTGTTTCAGGTGGCTCATCAGGATTAACTGGAACGACTCCCAGGTGTGATGGAAACCCAAAGTACGGTTCTACAGCTCCCCTAGTGCTCCCCATGGAACTCAACAGGGCTGTGCCGACTTCCAGCGTGCCCTCTGAGGGACACAACTTTTAACACCACTTAATTTTGAAAAAGTTCCTTTTCACTATAGAATTAATTGAGTATAAATGATATCTGGTCCTGCTTAATCCAAGCAGTACTTCTCCCCCTACAATTTCCAAATCACTAAGAACTTCCTTAGAAGTCCCTGTTACTTCTGAGTGGGTATTAACTTTTTCATATGTATAAACTTCACAAAAATGTACATTCAAAGTATTTTTTATTTCATTCTCTGTATATTGCTATTACCTTTCCTAATATTTTGTCCTTCCTCCTTGATCATTCTTTTATAACTAAAATCTGTTTGGCTCTTGTTTTATTTTTTCTGCAGTATATGTAACTAATATAGTTTTTAACTGGTGCTCTCATGTTCTTAAAGTGAGATTCTTGCTTGCATTTTCTTTGCATTAGGAACATACATTATGTACTAGATTCAATGAAAAGAAAGGAATTTGGGCTGTATGTGTGCACTATGTTTGAAGCATTAAAAATTAAATGGTGCTTCTTTTAATGGAACTCCCTGCATTGTACCCTCTGCAGACGCCAGTAGTGTAATTTAGTTTGAGTGCTGATTTGTAACCCCATGCTTGATGTTTCTTGCAAAGCTAAAGGCAGTTATCAGTTGTTTTTGTATACATCCAAAATGGAGCAAGACTGGGAATTTGACTGCTCTTAATGTTAATTCTGAAAAATATTTTTTTCCTTTTCAAATGTTTTAATGTTTCCAACAATTATATCCAACATATTTTCACTCACTGATTTACCAAAACCTTTCTGCTTGGAGGAAGCAGTCACAGATGAATAATTTAATAGCATCTACTAATAGCAGCAGGCATTTTTTTACTAAGAGGTAGACATTATTTGATTTTTTACAGCCTCAATACTGTCAGCCAAGCTTTTTAAAAATGGCAACTTAATTTTAGATGTAATTGAATTATTTATGATAAGAAAAATAATGTTAACAGCAAAATTTGACAATCCTTTCAGATAAATATTTGTTTTAACTTCTGTGTTCAGACAATTCAAAAATAGCAACTGGTACATTAAAAGGCCACATCAGTACTTAGGAAAATTAATAGTCAGGACTTTAATGTGCACTTCACATTATCCTGGCTTCTGTGCTGAAAACACTGTACACAAGAACTGCATAACTACTCATTAGGAGTCAGATTATTATAGACTTTAAGAGTCATCAGGCCCTGCAAGTCTGAGGGGCATAATAAAGCAACTGAGAGATGAAGCTGTGGTACATTTAATTAAAATGAGGAGGAATGGTTTGAAAGAGTCAAAAGTGGCAATGGCTGCTTCAGATTGTGTTTTTGTTTTTCTAATCTGCATCTGAAACTAGTGCTGCATCTTAACTAGAGCTTAACACTCCAATGTATTTATGTTCAGGGTCTCTGACACAGCAGGACTCTGACCGTCACCTGTCATATACAGGATCCACACAGCCATCTCTTCATCTACATCATGGTCTGACTCTACTTACTTCATTATACAGTGGGGGAAATGAGCATTTGATCCCATGCTAAATTTTTTTTTTTTTGTTCTTTATTTCGCCTTATACAATTTCTTGTATTAGGAATTTGGTAGTTTTCGCATACCCCTTGGGGTCAGAGCACAGGGTCAGCCATTGTACAGCGCCCCTGGAGCAATTACAGGTTAAGGGCCTTGCTCAAGGGCCCAGCAGAGCAGTGGTCTTTTGGCAGTGACGGGGATTCGAACCGGCAACCTTCGGGATACCAGCACAGATCCTTAGCCTCAGAGCCACCACTCCGCCCTAAATTTGTAAGTTTGCTCAGTTACAAACAAATGTACAGTCGCTAATTTTTATGGTAGTTTCATTATAATGGAGAGAGACAGAATAGCAACCAAAAATCCAGAAAAAACACAATGCATAAACGTTATAAATTGATTTGCATGTCATTGAGAGAAAAAAGTATTTGATCCCCTACAACCCAGCAAGAATTCTGACTTCCACAGATTGATTGATTGATTAATTGTGGCACACAGCCAATCAATCAATTACAGATACTCCTGATATCAACTCGTTATGTGTATAAAGCACACCTGTCACACAGAATCAGTTTCTTCCATTCCAACCTCTTCACCACCATGGGTAAGACCAAAAGATTAGACAGGTGTCCCAATGGACTATGATGTTTGCTGAAGACATTGTGATCTATAGCGATAGTAGGGAGCAGGTTGAGGAGACCCTGGAGAGGTGGAGATATGCTCTAGAGAGGAGAGGAATGAAAGTCAGTAGGAACAAGACAGAATACATGTGTGTAAATGAGAGGGAGGTCAGTGGAATGGTGAGGAGTAGAGTTGGTGAAGGTGGATGAATTTAAATACTTGGGATTAACAGTACAGAGTAATAGGGATTGTGGAAGAGAGGTGAAAAAAAAGAAAGTGCAAGCAGAGTGGAATGGGTGGAGAAGAGTGTCAGGAGTAATTTGTGACAGACGGGTATCAGCAAGAGTGAAAGGGAAGGTCTACAGGACAGTAGTGAGACCAGCAATGTTATGTGGGTTGGAGATGGTGGCACTGACCAGAAAGCAGGTGACAGAGCTGGAGGTGGCAGAGTTAAAGATGCTAAGATTTGCACTTAGTGTGATGAGGATGGGCAGGATTAGAAATGAGTACATTAGAGGGTCTGCTCATGTTGGACGTTTGGGAGACAAAGTCAGAGAGGCGAGATTGCATTGGTTTAGACATGTGTAGATGCTAAGGATAGAGCTGCCAGGAAAGAGAAAAAGAGGAAGGCCTAAGAGAAGGTTTATGGATGTAGTGAGAGAGGAAATGCAGGTGATGGGTGTAACAGAACAAGATGCAGAGGACAGAAAGATATGGAAGAAGATGATCCTCTGAGGCAACCCCTAACGTGAGCAGCCGAAAGAAGAAGAAGAAGAAGAAGGACATTTTTTGTATGCCAGGCAAAGGCCTCTCTAAATAAATAGATATTCTTTGAAGTATATTTTCTATTTTCACGTATTGGTTTGAAACTAGGGGGCTTCGCCCCCTGCTCGCTTCGCTCGCCAACCCCTGGTGTTGGGTAACCCGAAATACATTGATGTATGTATGAGATATATTGGAGTGTAAAGGTGTAGATGACGGACAAAGGAAGTAAAGAACCCATAGCATGGCACATTAGAAAGATATATTGGAATATTTCTTTATACACAACATTTGTAGCAAACATGGTGTGTTGTCCTTGAATGAGTTTTCCTTGGTATGGAGTATCTACAACTTTAACTGTAATGTCAGATGAACGTCGAACTCTTGAGAAGGCTACATAAAGTTGTCCATGTCCAAGTACAGGCTCAGAGAGGTATATGCCAACTCTGTCCATGGTTTGTCCTTGGGATTTGTTGATTGTCATGGCAAATGCAGGTTTAATGGGAAATTGGCGTCGTTTAAGTGTAAAAGGTAATTCCAGGTAAGAGCTTGAAACGTCAACTGTATGAATCAAAGCAGTATTGTTAGAATGTGATCCTGTAAGTACTTTTGTAGACTTAGCTAATGGGTGACCGTTTATGACTTCAGAGACGTTTCTCATTATCAGCTCTGTGTATTGCTTGTTTTCAGGAAGGGTCTGTCATTGCCAGCTGGTGGCCTGATATTTACCCCGGTAGATACAAAAGGAAATGAACTATTGTAGGATCCAATGCAGTCCATAAAGTTTTTACTTTCGGGTACATTGTTAGTTAGAAGCTTCCATAGATATTCAGGAAAGTCATCTAAAGGAGGCAGTCTAACCTGACCCTTTTGACAACAACGTGTAAACTCATTAGTTGTAGTGCCAGTTGTTTCTTCAGGGAAGTTAAGTGAATGACAATGGCAGCAAATGATATTCATTAATCCTAATGAATGTTCATTAATAGTGGACTCATTACAGAATGCGTTGTCAGCTAATTGGCGGAATTGTTTAGCGGTTGTTTGTCGTTCCTTTCTTTGCCATTTATGTATTGCCTCTGCTGTTTGAGAGTCGTGTTGTAGGCGCCTGCGTTCATTAATTGTATTCAGGCGGGCTCATTTCTGTATGTCTGTTAGTTGAGATGTTTCGTTTTGGAGCCGTGACTTCTTTGGTTGCGTTGTTTGAGAAGCGCGTTGTAGGCGCCTGCGTTCATTGTTTTTATACAGGCGGGCTCGTGTTTGTAGTCCCGTTAGTCGAGCTCTTTCGTTTTGGAGCCGTGCCTGCTTTGCTTGTGGCATTTCAGACGCGCGTTATAGGCGTTCATTGATTTTATCCAGGCGGGCTCGTTTGTGTATCTCCGTCAGTTGTGGTGTTTCATTTTGAATCCGTGCCTGCTTTGCTTCAGATGCACGTTGTAGGCGTCTATGTTCATTGTATTTGTCCATGCGGGCTCGTGTTTGTAGCTCCGTTAGTCGAGCTGTTTGGTTTTGGAGCCGAGACAGTTTTGCTTAGAAGGTTTCAGACGCACGTTGTAGATGCCCACGTTTAATGATTTTATCTATGTGGGCTCGTTTTTGTAGCTCCGTTAGTTGAGCTGGATCGTTTTGGAGCCGTGACTGTGACTCCATTAGTTATCCGTTGTCTACCGTTAGTAATATGGATAATTGCACTTACTGTTAATACGGAGAGTTTTCTGTGGTTGTACTGTTAATAATGCATCACTGTAATGTGATTCACATATGCTATATGGTTTGGACGTGTGAGGATGCCAAACGTTTAATACGGAGAGTTCGTTTATTCTTACTACCCAGACCATGCTGTGTAGTGTGGACGTTTAGTTCAGAAGCGCGTTGTAGGCGCATGCGCCTTTCATACTTTCTCGCGCCTTCCGTACTATCTTTGTGGACCTTTGCGGACCCCGTAGTGTCCTCCGTTTGACTCTGGGGTGCAGTGCAGAATCCTCTTTTCTGTGTGCTGTAGGCGCCTGCGCATTATGTCTCCTGCGTCCATTGCCGTGTACCTGGGTCCATGCCTTCCAGTTTACCATTCTCAGTTAGTAATATGGATGGTATTCAAAGTAAACATTTTAATAGGCTTTCTGTTTGTCATGACAAAGCAGATCACAAAACACCTATTTTATCTTTTTGGATCACTGAATTACTATTAATTTTGACCAGATGAGATTACATAGCCTATTCCCTAAATAAATCTAACAGTTATAAATGCAAAGCAAGGTTAAAGCCAGACATTTCTATCACTATCAAGGTATCTTTGCAGCAGTCGAATCGAGCTCAAGGTTAGGAATATGCCAAGGTTAAAAAAAAACCAATAAATGCTAAACAGAAACTCTAAAACAGTGGTCCCTTGGAGTTACATTGACCTCATTAGACTGGGTCCCTTTAAACCCCAGTATGCTCTTTCTCAATAATGAAGAATCTGTCTTTTGACGTTTTTTTTTTCTTTTGAATTGTTTCCTTTCTCTTGCTTTAGTTCTCTGACAATGATTTATTTCTTTCTGTTTTATTCAGAATTGCAATAAAATAAAATGTGACACAAATTCACTCAAAGATGCCCAAAATAAACAAACAAAACACCAAAATTAACAGGAAAAATAGCTAACAGGATGAGAAACGGGATGTGCAGTTGTGCAGTGGGAAGCGCTAGTGTCTCATCCTCCTGCACATTTTCATCATGTTTGCATGTTTTTTTTCTGCTACAATGCACAGACATTTGTATTAGGCTGAAAAGTAATTTTTTTTTGTTATATCCATGGCTGCTTAGACAGGCTCATCTTCCCAAAACTGTTGGATTAATTAGGCTTCATAATGCTGAATTATGTAACTTTGAGAAATGATGGTCAAATATCCTTAGATCCTGTCATTCTTCTTTTAGGAAAAGAGAAGATACTTCATCAAAAGACTGCTTTAAAAATCACTTATGGCTCAGATGATCCACAGTATATATTTGTCATAACTGACCATTGAGGTTTTCAAGTTTACTAAATAGAAACAACTACAAGTAATGATTTGTTTAGGCTCTGCATTGTGCTGGTTCTTACCTACACAACTGGCCTGCATGCTAGTATTCCATCGCCTCCATTCTGACTGTATCTGTAGGACTATTACCACTTGCATTTGTAGATTCAGAGATAGTTTTTATTATCAGGTCATAATGTTACTCAACAGTCAAAACCATATTTGCCTATCAGATTAATTTTGTACTAAATAATAAAATTTCTTAGGAGGCTGTGCTCCTTTAATGTGGGTAGTGACATCTTTTACAAGTTCATTAAACACTATGATAGCCAGTGTGATTTTGTATGCTATGGTGTGCTAGGCCAGTAACATCACCTTAAAAGCAGCCTCCTAAATCAACAAGCTAATTAAAAAGGCCGGCTCAGTTGTGGGATTCACTCTTCATCCCCTGGAGGTAGTAGTGGGGAGGAGAATGAAGACAAAACTGGTGGCCATTATAAACAATGCTGCCCCACCTTTCTATATGACACATTAGCATTGAGGACTTTTAGCAGTAGAAGTGTATAAAGAAACACTACGGGACTCCTTCATACCCACAGCAATACATCAATTTGCCTCACTGTGACTGCTTTCTTATCACTAGCTAAGTCATAAGTTCCTATCTTTTCTGCAGTTCTTGTGCTTCAGTGTGGTTGTTGTTGTTATTCCTATATTTCTTCAGCTTCTATGAAATGCTAAATTCAACCTTTTCAACAAATATTTGATTTGACATACTCTGCTAATCCACAAAGGGAAATTGTCTTTTCACATGACCTTTGGGGGTCAGAGCGCAGGGTCAGCCATTTTACAACACCCTTAGAGCAATTTTCAGATTAAAATCATTGCTCAAGGTCCCTTCAGAGTAGGATCCCTTCTGGCAGTAACAGGATTTGAACCACAAACCTTCTAGATACTAGCAGAGAGCCTTAGCCACAGAGGCAACACTTCGCCTTAATAAAGTAATGTAAATAAAATACTATCTATCTATCTATCTATCTATCTATCTATCTATCTATCTATCTATCTATCTATCTATCTATCTATCTATCTATCTATCTATCTATCTATCTATCTATCTATCTATCTATCTATCTATCTATCTATCTATCTATCTATCTATCTATCTATCTATCTATCTATCTAATATCTGTGAGATGTTTTATTACTATCTTTTGTTGGTATTGTATTACAGTCAGTATTCTGTTGTACAAATGACAATGAACTTAAATGAATACAGATGCAGACTACATCTTTAGAGTATTTCAACACATTTCAAGGAATTTATCCTTGAAGATATTGGGGACCAGTGGAAATAGGATATTTCTATTAAAATATAAGAAAAGGAATAGAGCTGAGCCATTCATAAAATACATCCCTGTTCAATATGCAGCAAACACCCCTTCTTTCAACTAAAAAGTGTTCACCATTCACATATATCCATCCATCCCTTTCTCCTAACCCACTTATCCTGGGCAGGGAAGCTGGAACCTATCCCAGTAAGCATAGTGCACAAGGCAGGAACAATCCTTGAAGAGATTCACCCACCAGTTCATCACAGGGATAACTTGCATGTCTTTGGACTATGGGAGAAAACCAGAGCATGCAGGGGAAATCCATGCAGGCAACATGCAAACTCCATGCAGGGAGAACCCAGGACATTGCTCAAACATCATCTCAAATTGGGAAAAAAATCAGATTCTCTTATGAGGATCTATTCAGACTTTTTTCAGAACTTGACAAGAATTCATTGACATAATTCTAAAGTAAGCACACCAGGCCTGTGCTGAACCTGTATGTTATTTTTTGTTGTTTTATTCAATTTGGAGAACCAGTTTCGATAGGGTCGTTTTATCAAAGGGCTCTCTGAGTGGTCTGGGGGTTTCATGGATTGTCTTCAAAGAATATTTTTGTACTTGTTTTTTTTTCATTGGATGAAATTTTGTTTTTAAACTAACAAAAATACAGGGCTAATGAAGGGTGAATTATTATTCCAAGCTGAGACAGTAGGGACAAGTATAATGCAGCTTAATGAACAATCTACAGTGATAACTTACAATAAACCTGTAGCACACTACTGCTGGCCTTATCCTGGTCAATCTTAAGTGAGTTAACCCAACCACAACACAATGAGTAAAGAATATGCCTGTCTACTGAAAATTTGAAGTAAAAAAAAATCACGTTCACTTTAGCAGGAAGCGTTTTTAAGGAAACTATCAGTCATTTATTCATGTTGCCCTCAATTACTTTAAAACGCTGAACTATTCCAAAATTTTAAACACTTTAGATTATTTGAGTGATAACTTGAAATTAATTTTTCTGATTTTTTACTTCCTTATGGATGGGGCTGTGTGGGTGTCTTACTTGATTTAGTAGGATCTCCTGTTGTACACTTAAGACACTCATTGAAATGTTATCATTAAAGTCAATTAAATATATAAAAAACCATTAGGCTCTGTTATTCTCCAAGGATGACTTTTGGTTTAACTTTTTTAATGCTCTGATACATCTTCCTGGAAATCGTTTTTGCTTATTCTATGTAATATTTTTGACCAAGATACGAAACCTGGCCTTTCTCTCACCTTCCTCTTTTTTAAAGCTTAAAGGAAACACAATTTACTTTTATCTTAAAGCTATTCTAAAATGTAGCAGCAATTAAAAGAAACTGAACTGGGATCCCTCACTGTGTGTAATGTTCCCTGTTTGCTTGCTTCCTTTCTCTTGATATTATAAACATAATAAAGTATTTCAGACATTGATAGAATTGTGTCCCTAAATTATGACACAGTCATTAAAGTATTTACACTACTGCTTACTCATTTTCTTCATTCATTTATTTATGTAATCTGTATAGGCCGCCTCCTTTCTTCAAAGTGCAGTGCATGGTACAGCTTAATAAAGACAATTCCGACAGAAGCAAATTCTGCAGATGGCTCACTGAATCTCAAGGGAGTTCCATATGTTACATTGTAACATTCAAGTGTTGATGTTACCATTCCAGAAATCATTTCTAATATAAAATCCGATCTCTGTATCTCTGTCAGTTATCCTCGACTGGTAGCCTTCACAGCACATACAGGAGTTCATATTGAATGGAACTTAAAGTATGCTGAGCAGTAACTCCCACCACTGAAGAAGACAAGGCAGCATGAAATGGAAATGTAGGAGAGGAGCTGGCAAGGGGCACTTAATACAAACTATGGCATTGGCATTGTGTGATGACAGCCCAGGGGAAGCTGGGATGGGGGAAGGTGAACATGCTCAGCTCTGTTGACCTTACGATGCAATTTAATATGGTGAGCAAACTGACACAATCCCATGAGAATAAAAAAAGAAGAAAGTTCAGAAAACCATCTGCCTCTCAGTCAAACAGTCTACCATCATAGGATCTCAACTTTCACACAGGCTTCTCATGAGTTAAGGCAAAGGCAATGTTAAAAATGATTCTTTGTATGGCTGTGTCTCTTTCTTTGCTCTATATCCCCTCCTCCACTTGGTGTATATGCTCATTTTTTTCTCTCCTGAGAACTGTGGGTAACAAAACACACCGCCATGGGATGAGAAGAAATGTATGAATAAGCAACATACACTGAGCCAAAGAAAATCTGCATAAGATGAACAAAAATAAAAATAAGAAAGCTTAAGCAAAGTTTCAGTCAAATGGATTGTGTGAAAAGACAAAACAGCACAACACAAGAAGGTTGGGGATTCGGCTAGAGCCCTGTGAGCTGCTGATAAGCAAAGTGAAAAAGAATTTGTTGTTTTAGTAAATAATAGCTTCTGGATGGCACTGATGTGTCATTTGGTCACACTAGTCAGCAGTTGGTCTTGTTAGTTGAAGCCTTTTTTTGGCATGGAGACTAGAAGAGACAGACAGACAAGCAGGGACCAGCAAGATCATTATTCTGTTTTCATTTGGGTCTTCCTCGCTGATGAGGAAAACGGCAAGAATATGAGTTGCTGTGCCAGCTCTAAATCCTTCCCCTGTGTGTGTATCCCCTCTTAATTGGTTCCCTTAAGATCTCTGGACAGTTCCCACCCATAACACTAGACATACTATAAGTTTTCCCTGACACTATTCCTCTCTGTTTCCTCTGTTTTTAAGAGTTGCAACATGAACATTTGAAGTATGATTTGCAAAATAAGAATTAGGATAATTAACTTTTAACCATATTAAAGGGGGGAAGCTACAAGTCCACACATCAAGAACAAAATGAAGAAATTTCCACTGCTTTTGACAATAGAAGAAGGTGATAAGGCTGGCACCTTCAAAAAAAAAAAATTAAAAAATGGTTCACCACTGACTTTGTCTGCAAGAGCTCTTCTCATTGGGAATTCTTCAAATTGCAGAGCAGACTATTTATCAGAGAATCTGACATTAACACTGAAGATCTGTTGTATTCTTACTAGACAATCTAAAGATTTCAGATTAGTGGAACCATACTGTGAGAGATGTCAGGAGCATGATCATTCTGCAGGATTAATGGGAAGGGGTTTGAAGGGAATGTAGAAAGGGAGTGAGGACAGAATCAGAAATGAACTACCTGTCTGTTAGCCTTATTGTAAAAAAGAATGAGAGAGAAAAAAAGAAAAGAAATGCTAGAAAGCTGTAAGAAATAGAGACCAGCGGCAATGCAACTGATTATTATCACGACAGTACAAGCAAATTATTTTGTGGTTCACAAATATTCCTCAAATATTCATGAGCACGTTTTTCTTCCTTAGTCTTCATTTTTCCTATTGAATTTTGTAAATTGGCATATATTATAATATTTACAATTTGCTATGACTAGTTCTATATTACAAAGCTAACATGAAAGAACATGTTTATGTTATATAAAGCAAAACACATTTTAAAATGTCTTCCATACTGTACATATAGTATATGTTGTTATCAAGAAGTGGGAAAAACATGGTATATTGTATACATTATTATCAAGAATGTTTTTCTTTGATAAGATATTTCTTATTAGTAAGCATAATTTATTAATGCAATTGCAGTCATGGCGATACTAAAAATGGCTGATGACCCATGATGCTATACAATGTTGTTAAAGAGAGAAACTGAAATGTAATACACATCCCAGGCCAGATCCCATAGGAATGGAAAATCAAAGATCTCCTTCGTATCTTTTTGGTTTCTCCTAGACAAAATTTATGTCAGAAAGTAATAAAATGGAGACATTTTGCTTTGTCTCATGCTTCTCACATTTTTGAGAAAAAGAAAATCCCAGATATTCTCACAGGTGTCTCCTCTTGAGTTTCAGGAGAGATCTTAGCATTGTGATCAGATTTTCCAAGTAGTGTCTTGACATTGTTTTGGTAGTTTGAAGGTATTTGCATTGTGTGCTTAGTAATATACTGTGAAATATGTGGATGGTTGTGTGGGTTAGTGAAACACTTGTCACACACAAGTGAGTAGGGGGCAGCCTACGGGCTTGACGGAGTGTGGAAAAACACAAGACGGGGTTACGGGACAGCGCATTAATGCCTTTGTCATTCCCTCGCCAGGAAACAAGAAGACCTGAGACCCGACCAACCGTAACCCAACATGCCAATGACAACAACAACCTCGCACTCCGTATCAACATACCATCCACCCATGATGACGACATTTCCGACTCCCCGCAGATGTCCTTACTCCCAGCTCCATCTGATGACATCATCGTGATCCGACTCCTGGTCTGTCAGTCTCATTTCCCTTACAGCTGTTCCATTTCCAGTTCCATCACATAAATCCTTCCCCTGGGCAACTGTTCTCTGTCTCCAATGTGACTTTTGTTATGCTCGCGACCGGTACTGCAGTGCTGACTTTTGGCCTGAGTACTGTACACTATGCAGGGACGGTTCCCCAACTCTTAACGCTGGTTTCTGTCTCTTATTCTTGTTCACACACTTTACTGTGATTACTAAAGTGTAGTCTTTGCTTTTGAATAATACTATTAATTGCTTTAATTTACATCGCTGTGCTTCAATTAGATCATACTCCTTCTGGAAGAAAAGACGGGCAGTGTCGCATAGTGGTTAAGGCTTTGGACTTCAGACTCTAAGGTTGTGGGATCAAATCCTATTGCTGACACTGTGTGACCATAAGCAAGTCACTTCACCTGCCTGTGTCACAATTGGAAAAACAAAACAGATGTAACTACTCACATTCAAATGTTCTAAATCACCTTGGATAAAGGTATATGTTGAGTAATAAGCAAAAAAATATGAAGTCTTAAAAGAGATTAAGACATGACTAGAAAAAGATCTCACAAAATATAACTTCCTTTTCAAAACAAGATCTCTGTTTCGACTCCTTTTACTTTAGTTTTATCTCATGTCTCCTTTTTGTCTGTTGTCAAACAAGTGCACATCGGGGACAGTTTACAGGTTCAAATACTGATATTCAGCAGCCAGACCGGGGGTTAGCGCTCTCACTTAATCCTCTCTCCTCTTGTTCCTCTGCAGTTCACCCATTCATTGCTGAAGTCACTTCTGGCCAACACTGATGACATAATTTTTTATATCCAGAATTCATCATACCACCACATCAGTTCCTGTTTTGGCCATCCTGACTCCACCTCTTCCTTTTGTCCACCATATTTAACCTCAGCTATTAACCTGTTAGCTAGCTCCACTTTGAACTCTGCTTGTAAAGACATATTTTCTTTATTTTTGCAGTATATGAGGTGGCCATCCCCAAACCTTTTTCTGTCTGCTGTCTGCTTTTTACTACACTATCCTAAGGAGTTTTAGGAGAAACATCTATGACAAAGTTGATTCTTAAATGAAACATGAGTCTAATGAGTCATCAAAGTTCAACCTTTCAGCAGTAAAATTTTCCTATGGGATATTAGTAGGTGGTTGAGATGCCATGTCCCACTAGTAGACGCACTCTAAAGAAGCAATATTTCCTCAGGCCCATTAGTAGGTAGCAACATTGCCCTGATGCTACATTTCACCTTCCCTCAAAGATTCTAGGGAAGTCTAGTCCCAATGACCTAGAAGTGCTTCTCAATAGGCTAACCTGCCAACCAGAAGTATCCTCTGGACTAGTTACTAGAGCTTCCATCTCCTCTGTCAGAAAAGCTTGGAGTTGGGAAAGCAGTAAAATGCAAAGAGAAAGGCCAGTACTTTGAAGAAGGAGAGGTCTGTGAGGTAGGAAATGAGAAAACCATAGCATTCCAAGATTCACTTTTTGCATATTTTTGAGCTAATTAACTTCATTTTTGAAGATAGGAAAGGAGCTGGTAATAACTGTATAATCTATTTTGAGGTTGATCATCATGAACCTAAAAAGCACTGGAATCTGCATGCATTACAGGTGTTACTGGGGACTGTTTTTTTATGTAGGCTTTACGTGTTTAATGGGGAAGCACTAAGTGTCTTGTTTATCAAATGTTTGTAGACTTAAGTATTGTGTGTTTAAAATATATATATATATTTATATATATATATATATATATCAGAGCAATCCTTCTATTACTAAATTGCTTTGTGTGGATGGACTGACCATCAAGTACCTGAACTATGAGCGCAACACCGCAAACCCCTGACTTACAGGAAAAACTGCCAAAGGGTCACATGGAGTATCCTCAAGCATCGGGCTGCCCCAGAAAAAAATGGGTAGCCAGGCTAAAGTAAAAGGTTCACCTGAGAACAATGGGAAAAGGGTCAAACCAAATGACCCTGAGAGGTTACATGAACAAAAGTCCTCCTCTGTGTCAGGCTTCTTGTCCTGGGGCAAATGAGAGGGTGGAGACCCACAGGAAATAAACAGCAAAGCTTAGGAGGAAAAAGTTGTTTTAAAGTTCCCACTATGCTTTATAAAGAAAATGGGACAGTACCGAAAACTTTCAAGTGTCAGGACTTGGGTCATCACTAGCGACAATGTGTCTTGGGGCTGCCCAAGAGAACTTCAAGCACTGGCACTGACACTGTGGTAATTGTTCACAGCCTAAGGCACTGAGTAACTCAGTCATATGGCCCAGTTCACCCACCGATGGACTGGACTCATTCCTTCATGGGACTGGCCACTATACCCTACCCTGGATGAAGAACGATAGGAGTTTTTTTCCCCAGCATGAGGGGTGGCAGTACCCTTCTGACTGGGTTCCAGTTCAGACACCTGCCTGGAATTTGTAGTACAGAAGGGCAACCCTTAAGTGACATGAAGGGGAGATGGTTGGGGCGCTGTGAAGAATAGACTACCCTATTTTGGGAAACTTCCATATGACAGGAAGGACTTCTGTCATTCAGTGCCATGACACCAGAAGCTCTTCTTGGTCCACCATAAAAGCAAGCCATCTCATCTGTATCAAGGTGTCAGAATCGGTAGGCAGTGGACAACGGCGGTAGAGGAGGAGTACAAGGAGACAGAGGTGCTTATTTGTGTCTGTATGGCTTTTTCCATACTAATAATTGTAAACCTACTTTTGTCCACCTCTCTCTCTCTCTCTCTATGTATAAATATATAGCAGTATATACATGTATATTTGCAGTATATATTGTGGCAGGTGACCGGGCCCATGCCCCTTCTACTTATGTTTCGGGGGAGCAGCCATGGGCTCCTCAGTACCTCCCCCGGGACACTTAGTGGCAGCCTCCCTGGCTGATGATGGTGCCTCAGTTTCCCGCAGGGTTCCATTGGAAATGGAGTTCTCCACAACCCTGTGAGGATCTGGGGTGGCCACCAGTGGGTGCTGCATGGATCCCGGAGCCAGCCTGGACAACTCTACAGCCCCACCTGGAAGTACAATCAGGAACAGGTGATCAAGCACCTGGAGCACTTCCGGGTGGGCTATAAAAAGGACCGTCAACCACCACTCAGGGCCAGAATCGGGAGGAAGAGGACGAGGTTGCCTGGGAGGAGTGGTGGTGCCAGAAGAAGGGTTGTGGTTTGTGTTGTTACTGTGCTTGGGACTGTATTCTGTATTCATTACATTTATATAGTGCTTTTCAAGGTACTCAAAGTGCTTTACACAGCAAGTGATGCAACGGTAGCCATTTTGTGCCAATACGCTCAGCACACATTAGCCGATAGGAGGTGGAATGGAGAGAAATAGTTAGCCAATCAGAGATAGGGGATGATTAGGGGGGCAGAATGACCAGGCTGTGGTGGCCAGTTTAGCCAGGAAATCAGGATAAACCCTACTATTTACAAAGAATGCCCAGGGATCTTTAATGATTACATTGAGTCAGGATGTCAGTTTTACATCTCATCCAAAGGACAGCACCATTTTTACAGCACAGTGTCCCCATCACTGTACTAGGGCATTGGGATCCACATTCACACTACAGGGTAGGCACCCCCTGCTAGCCTCACCAACAAATCTTCCAGCAACAACACAAGTTTTTCCTAGCTGGTCACCCATCCAAGTACTCGCCAGGCCCGAAACATGCTTAGCTTCAGGTGGATGACCTGTTCTGAAGGGCATGTGGTATGGTTGATGTACTATGCAAATATGATGCAGGAGTGTGATCAAATAGGACCAGTGTTTAGGTCATGCTCAAAAGATGTTGTGGGGTATGTCCTAATTGAGAATTCTTATAGCCTTTGGAGAGATGTTTCTCTTGAGCCTCTGTATTTTAGATGTAAGACTGCAGAACACTTTGATCAATTTCAGCAGGTGGAGTAGTTCATCACTGATGGCGGGAGGAGTCTTTGATAATTTCAGTTGCTCTGGCCCAGCTCCATCCATCCATCCATCCATCCATCCATCCATCCTCTTCCGCTTATCCGAGGTCGGGTCGCGGGGGCAGCAGCTTGAGCAGAGATGCCCAGACTTCCCTCTCCCCGACCACTTCTTCTAGCTCTTCCGGGAGAATCCCGAGGCGTTCCCAGGCCAGCTGGGAGACATAGTCCCTCCAGCGTGTCCTGGGTCTTCCCCGGGGCCTCCTCCCGGTTGGACGTGCCCGGAACACCTCACCAGGGAGGCGTCCAGGAGGCATCCTGATCAGATGCCCAAGCCACCTCATCTGACTCCTCTTGATGCGGAGGAGCAGCGGCTCTACTCTGAGCCCCTCCCGGACGACTGAGCTTCTCACCCTATCTTTAAGGGAGAGCCCAGACACCCTATGGAAAAAAGTCATTTCAGCCGCTTGTATTCGCGATCTCGTTCTTTCGGTCAGTACCCATAGCTCATGACCATAGGTGAGGGTAGGAACATAGATCGACTGGTAAATTGAGAGCTTTGCCTTACGGTTCAACTCCTTTTTCACCACGACAGACTGATGCAGAGCCCGCATCACTGCGGACGCCGCACCGATCCGCCTGTTGATCTCACGCTCCATTCTTCCCTCTCTCGTGAACAAGACCCCGAGATACTTGAACTCCTCCACTTGGGGCAGGATCTCGCTCCCAACCCTGAGAGGGCACTCCACCCTTTTCCAGCTGCGAACCGATCCAGAGAGAGCTGAAGATCACGGCCTGATGAAGCAAACAGGACAACATCATCTGCAAAAAGCAGTGACCCAATCCTGAGTCCACCAAGCCGGACCCCCTCAACACCCTGGCTGCGCCTAGAAATTCTGTCCATAAAAGTTATGAACAGAATCGGTGACAAAGAGCAGCCCTGGCGGAGTCCAACTCTCACTGGAAACGGGTTTGACTTACTGCCGGCAATGCGGACCAAGCTCTGACACCAATCGTACAGGGACCGAACAGCTCTTATCAGGGGTCCGGTATCCCATACTCTCGGAGTACCCCCCACAGGATTCCCCGAGGGACACGGTTGAACGCCTTTTCCAAGTCCACAAAACACATGTAGACTGGTTGGGCGAACTCCCATGCACCCTCCAGGACCCTGCTAAGGGTGTAGAGCTGGTCCACTGTACCACGACCAGGACGAAAACCACACTGTTCCTCCTGAATCCGAGGTTCGACTATCCGACGGACCCTCCTCTCCAGAACCCCCAAATAGACTTTTCCAGGGAGGCTGAGGAGTGTGATCCCTCTGTAGTTTGAACACACCCTCCGGTCCCCCTTCTTAAAGAGGGGGACCACCACCCCGGTCTGCCAATCCAGAGGCACTGTCCCTGATGTCCATGCGATGTTGCAGAGACGTGTCAACCAAGACAGCCCTACAACATCCAGAGCCTTGAGGAGCTCCGGGCGTATCTCATCCACCCCTGGGGCCCTGCCACCAAGGAGTTTTTCGACCACCTCGGTGACCTCAGTCCCAGAGATGGGGGAGCCCACCTCCGAGTCCCCAGGCTCTGCTTCCTCATTGGAAGGCATGTTAGTGGGATTGAGGAGGTCTTTGAAGTACTCCCCCCACTGACCCCCACCATACATAGTGTTGACACTGCACTGCTTCCCCCTCCTGAGACACCGGACGGTGGACCAGAATCTCCTCGAAGCCGTCCGAAAGTCATTTTCCATGGCCTCCCCAAACTCCTCCCACGCTCGAGTTTTTGCCTCAGCAACCACTGAAGCCGCATTCCGCTTGGCCTGCCGGTACCTATCAGCTGCCTCCAGAGTTCCACAGGACAAAAGGGACCGGTAGGACTCCTTCTTCAGCTTGACGGCGTCCTTTACCGCCAGCGTCCACCAACGGGTTTGGGGATTGCTGCCATGACAGGCACCGACTACCTTGCGGCCACAGCTCCGGTCAGCCGCCTCAACAATAGAGGCACGGAACATGGCCCATTCGGACTCAATGTCCCCCACCTCCCTTGAAACATGGTCGAAGTTCTGCCGGAGGTGGGAGTTGAAGCTACTTCTGACAGGGGGCTCTGCCAGATGTTCCCAGCAGACCCTCACAACACGTTTGGGCCTACCAGGCCTGACCGGCATCCTCCCCCACCATCGGAGCCAACTCACCACCAGGTGGTGATCAGTTGACAGCTCCGCCCCTCTCTTCACCCGAGTGTCCAAGACATGTGGCCGCAGGTCCGACGACACGACCACAAAGTTGATCATCAAACTGAGGCCTAGGGTGTCCTGGTGCCAAGTGCACATATGAACACTCCTATGCTTGACGAGCACAGAAGTCCAATAACAAAACACCACTAGGGTTCAGATCGAGGGGGCCATTCCTCCCAATCACGCCCTTCCAGGTCTCACTGTCATTGCCAACGTGAGCATTGAAGTCTCCCAGCAGTACGAGGGAGTCCCCAGAAGGTATGCCCTCTAGCACCCCCTCCAGGGACTCCAAAAAGGGTGGGTACTCCGAACTGCTGTTCGGTGCATACGCACAAACAACAGTTAGGACCCGTCCCCCCACTCAAAGGCGGAGGGAGGCTACCCTCTCGTCCACCGGGGTAAACCCCAATGTACAGGCTCCAAGTCGGGGGGCAATAAGTATGCCCACAGCAGTTCGGCACCTCTCACCGGGGGCAACTCCAGAGTGGTACAGAGTCCAGCCCCTCTCAAGGAGATTGGTTCCAGAGTCCAAGCTGTGTGTCAAGGTGAGCCCGACTATATCTAGCCGGAACTTCTCAACCTCGCGCACAAGCTCAGGCTCCTTCCCCTTCAGAGAGGTGACATTCCACGTCCCAAGAGCCAGCTTCTGTAGCCGAGGATCGGACCGCCAAGGTCCCCGCCTTCGGCCACCAACCAACTCACACTGCACCCAACCTCCTTGGCCCCTCCCATAGGTGGTGAGCCCATGGGAAGGGGGACCCACGTTGCCTCTTCGAGCTGTGCCCGGCCGAGCCCCATGGGTGCAAGCCCGGCCACCAGGCGCTCGCCATCGAGCCCCACCTCCAGGCCTGGCTCCAGAGTGGGGCCCCGGTGACCCGCGTCCGGGCGAGGGAAAACGCCGTCCAAATTTCTTATTCGTCATAGGAGGTTATATTGAACCGCACTTTGTCTCATCCCTCACCTAGGACCAGTTTGCCTTGGGTGGCCCTACCACGGGCATAAAGCCCCAGACAACAGAGCTCCTAGGATCATTGGGACACGCAAACCCCTCCACCATGATAAGGTGGCGGTTCGAGGAGGGGTGGTCCAGCTCCACTTGCTGTAAATGACCTGTAGGGAGGGGACAGTAGATCTTAACATGGGCTCTATAGCTCACACTGCTCTTTGCAGGGCTTTGCAGTTTTGTGCAGAGCAGTTGCCAAACCAGGATGTGACATTCATCATCAGAGTACTTTCTATGGGGCTTTTTAGAATCGCTTGAGAGGCCCTAAATTTCCCCAGTTGCCTCAAATGGTACCAATGCTGCATTGCCTTTTTGACCTAAATTTAGATATGCTGAGTCCATGTCAGGTCCTCAGAGGTATGAACTCCAAAGTCCCTGAAACTGATCATCCTTTCCACTGTAGCCTCATTAATATGGATTGGTGTGAAGGACTGCTGCAACTCCTTCCTGAAATCCACAGCCAGCTCCTAAGGATTGTCGACATCCAGTTGAAGGCTATTTGCATGGCGTCATGATGCCAGATTCTTCACCTCCTCCAGACAGGCCTTGGAAATAACACCTATTGCCATTTTATTATCAGCAAATTTCACAACAGAGTCAGACTTGTACAGTATGTGGCTATGAAATCATATTTGTAAAGGGAATACAGCATGGGGCTCAGAACACATCCTTGATCCCACAGCATCCCATTCTCACCACCTGGGGCCTGCCTATGAGGAAGTCCAATGCCCATTCACATTGGTGTGTTTTCAGTCCCAAATTCCACAGTTTGGTGAACAATCCTTAGGGTACTAAGGTTTTGAAAACTGAGCTATAATCTATAAATAGCAATCTCACACTGCATAAGAATAATGTCACAATTCATAAAGGACAAGCACTATTAGCTAATGTGTATTATAAGTACAAGACAGCAATAAACACTGATTATATAGGAATGCTAGCCGTCCCCTGCAACTTTACCCATGTAGTAGTGAAACAGGACAAACTATAAGCAAAACAAAAATAAACAAACAGGCATTGCTAGCTAAGCATGAGTGAGGAGGACCCTTCCCGGCTCCCTAGTCCTGAAGTCATGCTTCCTCCTCCCCTCAGCCCACAGACTCTGTCTCGGATTAGTGTGAATATATCACTCCTGCAAGTGAACTATGATTCTTAGCACCAAGAGAGAAGTCACAAAATAAAAAAAAAATGATTTAAATCCGTTAAGTAGTTACCTAGATAAGTGGAGGTAAGGTACATGCCCCAAGGTTGGCACGTGAGTGAGGAAGGCCTCACCCCTCTCCCCTCTGTCCTCTGTGTGCAAATAAATTGGTACCACAAGTGAACTATGATACTTAGTGCGATGAGAGAAGTCGCAAAATCAACCAGAATGTTCAAGCCTATTATAGAAAAAATCTATAAATCCATTAAGTAGTTCTCTTGTGAAAAGCGGACAGACATACAGTACATACAGACAGACAGACAGACGTTGGATTTTATATATATACAGATAGGCTAAAAATAATAAACCAACACTATATTAGTAGATAGATAGATAGATAGATAGATAGATAGATAGATAGATAGATAGATAGATAGATAGATAGATAGATAGATAGATAGATAGATAGATAGATACTTTATAATTATATACAGTATGTGTGTTAATGCAACCTAACTCTAGAGTATGTGTAAAATATGTGAAGATAAAAAAAATACATATATATTTTAAGAAAAGGAATAAACACACACACACAATTGGGGCATGTTTGTGACCCTGTGGAGGTTGGCTTCTTGCTAGAAAAGGTAGCCACAATGGAAGGAGAAGAGGTGTTTGCCACCCAATGTTATATTCTCCTCCTGTATACAAGGTGGCAGCATCCCACTAGTGGGACACCCATGGGAATATCCGCAGAGCAGGCTGGGAATTGTAGTCCTATGGGACAGCCCTGTTGGGGTTTTTGGGTGCTGCCAAGAGGAGTCAAGTTTCTTGTCGGTGTAGTCAGATTTTGGAGAGATTTGCCTCCTCTTTAAGGAAAAGGGTACAAACAAGATTATACAAACTCAAACCAACCTGAGACACATTGTTCATGTGCTATACTCTTCTCTCTAAATAGCAGAGCTCATAGCTAAAAATCAAATCACTATTTTTATTTTAGCAGAGGTTTCCTTCCTGACGTCTTGAAAAGTCTGCCACACACCAGTTTATTTTGTTTGTTTGTTTTTTTTTATTTTTCTTAATTAAGGGTGTGAAGACGTTACAGAGGCCATGCTTATGTAGACTACAGGCTTTTCTATAGTTATCATTTCTTTCGCAAAGCTTTCTGTTGCGGAAGATGACCCAGACACAGATAGGCGGATATGTTCAAGTCACCCAACACACGTTTGTTTACAAAGTCCATTATATACAAAGTGACACACAACCCAATACTTCCCCAAAGTCCAGGCCTCTTTCTCCAAAATGCCTCACTTTCTTCAGGCCGCCTCCATGCCTCTCCAAGACCTTCTCTTTCTCCTAACCCGTCTCCAGCCCCCGAACGGAGGGAAGTGACCCCTTTTATAATCACTGGGATGTGCTCCAGGTGCCTCCCGTCAATCTTCCGCCGGCACTCCCCAGTGTGGTGAAAGTGTCGGCTGCGCACCCGGAAGCACTCCGGGTGTCCCCGATCCTCTTCCCCCCAGCACTTCTGGGTGTGGCAGAAGTGCTGAGGTCCAGGGCTCCAAAGGCATTGGGGCACCCCCGGGTGGTGACCACAAGCCCCTACAGGGTTGAGCTTCAAAGCTCTATACCCGTGGTCCACATAGCCACCAGGGCGGTCGCCCCCACGTGGTCTGGGGCGTCCCGGCCCTGTCAACCCCCCAGCCACCTGTGACACTGTCTACAAGAGAATGCTTCACTTAAAGAGGCTCCTTTTTTTGCACTGGTACTGAATGAGCTAAAAAACAGGAAGTGCAACTGCATAGACAGCATGGTAAAAAAGAAGAGGAAACAAGTTACAGTACATGATGTTGAAGGAAGATGACACATGACAAACTGTTAACGTACTAAGTGTACATTTCTGTGGAAAAAGGGAAATGGGAAGTAAAAATTCTGTCATAGCTAACATGGGTGCCCCTTTGTGAAAGGAATCATACTTTTTCTAATGCTCATAAAGATATTTTTCTACCTTGTGGCACTTCTAAGTGGCATTATTCTGCACTTAAGTACAAAAATAAATACAGCAATTAGATGCTTTACATGTAATTATCTGGTTACTTTATATGGGAACATTTACATGCAATAACAAGAACATCAGTGTTTCCAAAGTAATCCTGATGTATTTTGAAGTGAGATGCATGAAAGTTGGTAGACCGGCTTTTCTAACACTGTACCCTCCTGCTTGCATTAACACGCTTGATGCTGCAAGTTATTGCATTGAGTCAAGGGTGTGGGAAAACAAAGGAAGACAGGCCAAAATCCAAATTGCCTGTCAGCAGACTCCATCACAGATATGAACATTGGAAGGGGAGAACTTTAGTGGGCTTCCACCATTAGTATGTCCTGGACACAGTGGACTGAGGGAGGTGGAGGGTCCTGTTTTAAGACTGAGTGTCCTCTCCATTACATTAAAGATCAGGCATGTATTCACCTATAAGTAATAAAACTGCATTCTAGTTTTCCCTTTTCAATTTTGCTTTGTTGTTCATATTGCCATATTCCTTTTTAAAAAAGTTCCCTCACTGTCCCTACAATCATATACTTATGAATCTGTATAATCTGGTTGAATTAATGAATGAATGAATCATTTTTGATTGAACAAAGTTAAAACAAAATGCCTGCAATAAATTGAGGGTTAAAGTATGTAAAGACATGGATTGTTACAATGCTAAAGTACCAGCAGGCAAAGATGTCTGAGATTTCTTTGATTTTCACTACATGCTCTGAAGCTCAACACATTTTCAACTGACAAGGCAAATACATTTACAGATCAAAGAAAATACAGTTTACTTCTTCAAACAATGGCAGGCCTACTTATTAAATCTTATAATTGCAGTTTTATAGAAACAAAGACAGTACATTCACTCAACAGCATTACCACAATGATTGAGCATATATGGCACCATTCCTGTATGATAATGGATAACGCAAGATGCACTGAAGACTTGTTTAAATAAATGTTGTGGCCTGCACGGGGTGCTTCAGCTCCCCAAACCTAACACAGACAGACACAGACACAAGTCCAGAACAACACACGACTTATATTACGTTGTGGGAAACGTTTCCCAAATTGTTTCCCACCAACCAGCACAGTCCAAAGCAGTGTACAACACAAACAGCATGCAGCAATGTGTCTTTTTTCTTCTTTCCTCCGGGTGTGGCAGAAGTGCTGATGTCCAGGGCTTCACAGGCATCTGGGCGCCCCCTGGCGGTGACCACGGGCCCCTATAGGGTTGAGCTTCCATGCTCCGTTCCCGTGGCCCCCATACAAACCAGGGACGGCTGCCCTCTTGTGGTCTGGAGAAGGCATAGTCCCTCTCCCGGTCCTTCTAGGCATCCCGGCTGGGCACAGCCCCCAGCCACCCACCACAATAGATAGATAGATAGATAGATAGATAGATAGATAGATAGATAGATAGATAGATAGATAGATAGATAGATAGATAGATAGATAGATAGATAGATAGATAGATAGATGCTGTTTCTCCTTAAGTCCCAGTCCCTTCCTGAACAGTCTACTGTAAGCAGCGCTAACAAGGATCTACTACTTGAACATCACCAGCTCTCAGTTGTCTTCGGTGATGGAGAACATAGTTTCTGGTTTTCTTTCTCCTCTAAGGCCTCTCTCTGGTCTTTATATTTGACTGTTCTGAACATCTATATACTGAACTTGAAGGCCTGATTTGGAAACAAGGTTTCATGCCCCACTTGATGACAACCAGCTCTATATAAAGGTTAGTCCCAGAGAAACAGTCAGACTTAAATGAACATTCCTAACATGGCTTTGTGTCTAGCACTGTTGTAGCACTCTTTCTCTTGATGTGTCTATGAAACTGTCTATTTTGCTGGCACTGTGCTACTTACTAAATATGAATTTGCATTCAATTATTGTGTCTTAAAGAAAAAAAGGCTTGTCTGGAAACTGATAAAGGCAGAGGAGCCAGAAAATGAAAGTGCCAGAAAGAGATATGGTTTAAAGAATAGTCAGAGGATGCAAAAAGTAATAACGGGAGATCAGTATACTGTGTTATCATAGTCAAAAATGAGAGCTAATAATCTTAGTCAAAGGGAACCTGACAAACGTTCACCACCAGAATTCTGAAGCAAAATTCAAGCACATCAGCAAAAAAACTGTTACAGATTCGCAGAAATTGAAATTGCTTAGTCGGGGTAGTTGAGGAGCTTTGCAGAGTAGCACACTAACAATTATGTAAGAGATGTTTTGGAGCCCATTGGCCCGTGTCTACTTGGCTTATGATTAGTGCTGGCCCTGTCCACAGGAGTTAAGGGGCTATGATGGATGCCTCTAAAAAGAAACTGCATGGTTAGCAGATATTTGCTTTAGGAAGTGGCATACTGTAGGTGTTGAGTGATACTCAGATCTTAAGATAACCATTTTGTCTGCTTATTCCATGCTAGTAAGTCTCTTTATCTGTGGCAGTATTCCACATGGGGGTGTAAGTTGTACACATAGGGCACTATAAAACAGCTATACTAAAGTCTTATTTTGCTTGGAGGCAGCTTTCCACATACAATTATGCCATATACGTTGGACACTACAAATTAACTACAAAGAAGTCTCTATTTGTTTGAGGCTGCTGTCCTGATATGGGTATGCTGTATATGTGGAGCACTATAAAGCAGATTTATTAAAGTCTCAATTTGTTTAAGGCAGCTGTCCACATGCAGGTAAAGCAGTGCACATAGGACACTACAAAGAAATCTTATTTTAATTATTGCAGCTGCCCACATACAGGTAAAGCTGCATACATGGGGTGATATAAATCAGACATACCTAGCATTCATACTCACATAATAATTAACTATAACTATGTGGCTCAGGAAAATCAAATTAAAAAACAGAGTAATTTCCACAATAATACTGTCCCCATCTATCTATAGTGAAAGAGTGCCTAGTTGTGAAAGACAGCTGGAAAGACACGGGGCAACTACAGGACAGTGAGACCACCAGAGGTAGCAATGCATGAGGAAGGGAGTGGGAGTGGATGCTGCAAGGTGATTTCATAACGACACACATGACCCAGCAGATTCTAGGTGTCCATCATCTTTTACTCAAAGAGACATCCATGACGGTCTAATGGCAGTACTTAATTTTTTAGGGACGCAAATAGTGGGTATAGAAAGTATGCATTTCATAGGGCCATCCATGCATATAGGTGTTGTATATTTAGCAGAATGTGCAGGGAAGGTGTTTGGGTAAAGGGCAACTCTAGAGCATGGTAAAATGAGTTGAAAAGTCCATACCGTCTGTGTTTGAGTCTCTGCATTGCTACGGCCTACCAAGGCTACATTAAAACTGCAGTTAAAAGTGGCTCAATTCCACTTTTGGCTTGTACATGATTTTTTGTTTGACTGTTCAAAACACATTTGCTAGCGATTCAGATCTAATGTGACTGTGTATCGATGTCTATCCTGAACCCATATAGTTAGTAGAAAAGAATTCATCAGACAGAAGTGACCTAATAGATAACCATAAATAGCAGCAACATGCTAAATTGTAATTATTTAGGGTGCAGGAAGTCAGTGAATTTGTCAGCTCATAAGTGCTCATCTTTGTCAGCTCTGTACTTAGAAACATCAGGACACAAGTAAGTAGCCAGAACTGGTGGGAACAAGTTGTAGAGGGGATAAATGCAAAATAGCGGTTTAACAATTTCAAAATGTTAAGGGCGACATTTACTTATGACAATGTCTGAGTGCAAGACCATGTCATAAAAATACACACTTTGAGGTTCGATATTTCATAGATCATGTAGCAGCTTTTTACAGTAAAAGGTGTAAACACAGGATTATTCTGGATAGCGCTCTGTTTAACTCACCAGCCTGAAAGGTAGCTTATGATAATGGTACATAATCACAGTCTTATCATGCAACTCCATACATCATAAAGCCATATGTTTAATGAAGGTCTCTGAAATAAACTAACTATCCTAGTGTAATTACAATATTCAATGAAATTGTAGTATAATGATTACCTTTAAATATTTATCCATGATACCTGTTTACTGTTTCTTATCACCATATGCAAATAACATAATAGTACCATCCAATCAGTGCACAGCAATGGTGATGAACAACGGAGGATGATACTGTATTTTGTGGAGTTTCACTGTAAGCACATTTGACAGATGGTTATACTTTGAAGTAAATAAGGCTTTACCAATGCAGTCAAAACATAAAGTTGTACTTATGTTGCCATTTTGATTCTTTAAGATTATTTTCCCATGTCTGTGTCTCCTAGGCTATGCCATTTTGAGGATTATTTATATTGTTGATGCTGTTTTACTGTTGGATAATTGTCTGTGTTGTAGCCTATAATTTTCACCTCATCCCTCATTTTTATGATAATTTTTGTGCCTGTTCCTGTTTTTGACTCCTAACTAATTGTAAAAGAACATTAATTTATTTTTTCGTCTTCTGTCATCCTAAGTCTTGTGTAAGTAAATACATGTTCCTTTTTTGATATATACATATGAGCTCGACATTATTCTTGGTGTATGGGGTACCAGGAAGGTGCTATTCATTTACACTATCATTTCTGCACTATGCAATCAAGAGATATTCAGGAAAAATCCTACTGATATTTAACAGTTGATTTTATTTAAAACTTACCAGATTTATTTCTCTGTATGTGTTTTTTTTTAAATGTGATTAGTTATGACCACCATTTTAAAGAATGTGGATACTTATACAATTAAGGCACTGAAAGTTTTTAGATTTAAATATTTGCTACCAAAAGGATCCTTTTGATTCGTTTTAAATATTGTTGGCAACAAAACTAAAACGGAGAAAAAGTCTGACCTGGTTTGTCTTGAATTTATACTTTACATCAAACCAAAGCTGAAATTTCAATGAGTTTGTGCAGACTTTTACACCTACTGAAGGTACTTATTTTATTACAGGGAGCCATCCTAGCATCACTGGGTAGAATGATGAAACCAACAATCTGCAAGTCAATGGTCTTTCTCAGAGCACACTCATTCACTTTGAATTGAAATGAAATCCACCCAAATCCACACATCTTTGAGATAAAACACTTCAAGAAGAAAATTAATTATGGAAAAAATACAACATCCATACCTGCTACAACTTTCTGACTTCTGAAGATGTGAGACAGCAACATTAACCAATGCACCACCCTGTAGTGCACATATATATATTTATAAATATAATATAAAATATATATTTAGGTTGAAGGAAAACACATGTCCACCAGAGAAATACTGGAGCTCCAATCAGGTCAGCCCTTTTAATAAACCAGTGGTTCTCAATCTGTGGGACAGGCCCCCCTAGGGGGGCGTGAAGTAACAAAAAGGTGGGCGTAAAGAGGTGAAAAAAGATAACAAGAATTGAAAATATGAAAAATAACATTTATTGAAACCAAAACTAATTAACGTAAACTACATTCTGATACTAGAAAAATAAATATAGAGTTAGATAAATGTCAATAAAAGTTAAGTAGGTATAATAAAATATGCATCTAAAGAACAAATTGGTATTAGTGGGCTCCTTTCAAAAAAACCTTAGGGGGGCGCGATTAAAACTATTATGAAAACTCGGGTCGCAAATACTTAAAGGTTGAGAAACGCTGTAATAAGCAAATTAAATACAATTGATGCTCCATGGTGCTATCATGGCAGCCAGAAAGATGAAGATAGGGCAATATTTTCTGGAAAAATGGTGAGTTTTTGAACAAAGCGTAGATCACACTGGACAAGTCAGAGCTCTATCTGGTGGCCTGCTTGTCCTGCAAAGAAATGGCTCCTGCCAGGAGCGTCTTGGCTTTATAATGGAAGGGGCAGAGTTAGTTGCCATCACTGGCTAGTTTCTCTGAGCTGTGGGTGGAAAAAGAGACAACATTGTCAGCTACAGCACCCCCTCATGTCCTGAGGTAGTAGTGCTTACCTCTGATGAGTCTGGAAGGTGACCCTCTGAAGTGCATGCATGACAATTTATATGTACTGTACATTTTCTTATTTGCCAAAGCCAGTTTGCTGTTCAACATGAATACAACGTCAATTAAAAGAAATGTGATTTATTCATCAAAAATGGTTTACTGTAGACATAATAATTCCCCTCTCAAAAAGAGAGAATTTTGGATGCAATTGCTGAAGAGCTGGATAATGCTTACTAGCCTCTAGCTGTAAAAATCCTCTTTCTAGAAAGATCAGATTTGTGGATTCCGTTGCCATCATTCATTGCTGCCCTGTTCATCTACTGTAAATGTTAAGAGATGATTGCTGATGATTCTGAAGTTGGGAATCCTTACGGCACCTTCTGAGCAAATCTGCTCAGTCTGTGAAACTGGATACCTGGACAGTATTTTTATTATGTAGTTATAAGTCATGTGATGATCAAACCAATTAAAGTTTAGTAACAAATAGCAAAATATTGTCAATGCTGTCTAATTCGATTCATGGCCATGGTTCCAGATCCTATTTTGACAGCAATATGAGTAGTGATAAGCAAAACAGGGAAGTTTCGAGCTGCATACGGTTTCATAAAACTGAGTGCTAACTATAGTTCTGCAGGTCTATTTTGCAATTACAAAAACCAAAAATGAATAAAAAGAGATTTTATTAGAGGTTTTCAATGTTTTTGGTGGACAACATGGAATATCCATCCATCCATTTTCCAACCCGCTGAATCCAAACACAGGGTCACAGGGGTCTGCTGGAGCCAATCCCAGCCAACACAGGGCACAAGGCAGGAACCAATCCACTGCAGGACACACACACACAAACACACACCAAGCACACACTAGGGCCAATTTAGAATCGCCAATCCACCTAATCTGCATGTCTTTGGACTGTGGGAGGAAACCGGAGCGCCCGGAGAAAACCCACACAGACACAGGGAGAACATGCAAACTCCGCCCAATATGGAATATTGCATCCCAAAAGCTTTACTCGTACTTCCAAGTTTCCCTGTGTTCATTTCTACAGTTGCATTATGCATGTAATCAGTCACACACCAGTAAAATCAATTCCATGTATACCTCTCTATCATTAGGGATGAGCGTTGCGTGTTTTCTAAAAAGATGACATGCATTTTTCACATGAAGACACACTAAACTTACCATCGTGCACATTACCGTGTTTTGTCCAACAGGAATATCTGACTACAGAAGATGCCATCTGCCATAATTACCAGGCACCTGTCTTTTTGGGTTTCTTGATTCCTGCAGAAGAGCATAAAGATATGCATTCTCTCAGCACCATCAAGCTTTGGGCCTTTTTTTTCTCTCTCTCTGATGCATCTGTAGGATTTGCAAAAATTGTCATCCTAATTGAACAAGCGGGAATCATAGTACCAGAATATGTCTTGCTTCTCAAGAAAATGACCATACATTACAAGAGGTAAGTCTGGTAGTTTTTTTTTTCACTAGAGATCTTTATTGAAATGATAAACGACAGGCAGACACATGAAGTATTAAAGCACATAAATTCTTCCAGACAAAGACTAAATATCTTTCTTTTGTTCTAGTGGCACACATTTCACTGAATGCGAAACACAATTTATTTCACCATTTTTTGCTGAGCAAAACACAGGGTTTTGCTGCAAATCCAATGTTGTATGAATCATTTTACTTACTATTAATTATGAGCTAACCCTTGGAGGGAAGCCTGTCTATCACAGTCTCAATGAATGAACAATATAATTTACATAATAAGCAATGAGATAAGTTTCATATGTAATATGGAGATTTCTTTCTGACATCTCTCTAAACCTAGAAGAATGAACAGAAATGTTCCTACAATTAAAAAGTGACATTATTTTTGACAAAACACAAGTTTTAATTATAGGGAGAATATATTCTTTTTCGACTCCACTTAATCTTATTCAGGGTTGTGCTGGCAGACGCTTATCTCAGCAGCATTGGGTACAAGGTAGGAACAAACCCTGGCCTGTTCACCAGTGTTACAGGGAGTGCTAACAGTACTACAGGAATGATCAGAGAGCAAAACTAATCCAGCTACCTCTGTAGTCCTTGCTGTGCAAGCTCTTGTCCTAGTTATCTCAAAGAGTAACTTGCCCCATTTTCCAATTACCAGGCAGTTTCACTTTTCATCCAAAATCTCTTTCGATCTAGACCATGGCCTCTTTCTTCCCTCAAATGACCTTCCAACTTCAAACTCATCTAATCCTCTGCTGGTCATGGCCTGGAACACCTCTGGATTCACTGAGGGCCTCTTTAGTAGTATGGTCATCAACTTATACTGCACTCTGTTGGCCCTGTTGTCATATTCTAGCCCTTTAAAGAAGGTGAAGTAGCTTCTAGGCCATCTGCTACATTGTTGGAAAGTGCGATCCATTCCAGATGGGATATGTTTGCTGTTACTTAGCAACATAAAGCAGTAAAGATGGCCTCCTACCATTATTTCACATCAGGAAGCCCCCTAAAATCCTGGTGGCCTACTGTAAGCTTCTGCAATATTTTTGGCAAAAAGCCTCTCTCTCATTAGGGTCGTCTTGCATGACATGTCCTTTGTAATGGGGATTACAGCCCCCTAGCAATCCCTGCCTGTTTAGTCTGGCATTTACAGATTGTTGTGTTTGTCGATATGAATTATGTCAATATTTCTAGCAAACTTTATGTTTTGTTCCAGATACATTTTCCTTTTCGTCTTTTTAATACCAGTGTCTTGTTGCAATTTCAAAAGTGGGTGGTACCTCTTTAGTCACTGTGAAACTAAATAGTTTTGCAACTTCTCCATCAGGAACAAATGAGTCTTAAAAGTTGAAGAAATGGATAATAATAATAATAATAATAAATTTTATTTATATTGCACTTTATAAAGGATCAGTCATAACTAATGAGTGCATTTATTCAATTTGTGATGAATGGAATAGACCCTAGTAGGAACATGCATTGGTCAGCCCTCCACTGCTTCACATTTTCCAGTACTGCAGTGTCCTGTTTCACAAGCAACCTGCTTAAATGTACTAATAAATTTTCAGGCTGTAGCTCAATTTCTTGTTAAGAAATGAATATCAGCCTTCTGTTTGCACTCAAGACTGCTGTTAATAAAATTAATTTGATTAAATAGGCGGTTCAGTGGTTAGCGCTTCTGCATCACAAATCCAGTGTCTTGGGTTTAAAATCCACACTGGGTGTTGAGCTTTTATGTTCTCTCCAGGTCATTGGGGGTAATTCAGTTTTCCTCCCACATTCCCCCTGGCAGTACCTTCCAAAAAGTATTGGCAATGCTAGCCTTTTAAGTCACCAGCCAGTAAAGTCACTTGGGTGCCACATCTGCAGCACTGGGGATGTCGTGCTCACGGGGTCTTCGCAGGGTTTGTTGGTTTATTACATGTGAGTGTCTTTCACCATTTTGTTTGCCTTATAAAAAAAAGCAGTCATGGAAACATACAGATCTACTTTCATGACCTTTTAAGCATCTTATTACAATTTCAAAGGCTGGCATTTCAATCTAAACATGAAAAAGTACAATGGTCTCCAAAGGGCAGCACGTATCCAGATTTATGGACTGCTGAGTGCTGTTAAATTGTTTGGCAGGCAGGAGGATGCTGCTTTGCAGTTCACTTTACTCAGCATCCCCAGTAGCAGGCATTTATAAATGCATGATCTAATTTTATACAGTTGTTTTTTTACCAAAGAAAAAATCTGTTGGATGTTATTAACTCTGTTTTAGTTATTTAAATTGTATTAACAACACTGTAAAGAAATGAGCAAATCATTTCAAATGAATAAATGCTACCCTGGTATTTTAGGCTACTGGTATTTCAAAACAATTGTCATTTATATTTAAAAAGAGGTAATATAGGATGCAGTTAATTTATGTGTACAGCTAAAATATTAGGTATAAGTACACGCCATCAATTCAGCTAATCTAGTATTGGGTTTTTGATGTGGAGTTCATCCCCCACAGCTTCAGGTAACCCATGACAAGGCACCAGTCCTTTGAGAGGGGGCACTCACTCATGGGGGACAGATGTATAACACATCTTTAGGATATTGGAATAATAAGAATGTATGAAAAACCATGTAGACATGGAAGAGCATACAAGCTTCACACAGACAATGACAGGATCAGGATTTAAACCCAGGAACTGAGCTGACCACCTGTGTATCCCAAAACCATGTTCCACATAAAAATGCAAAATATACTCAATCATAAATTGGAATAAAACCACATTGCATGTAGGAACAACCATGCGGACATGGGAGAGCATACAAGCTTCACACAGGCAGTGACAAAATCAGGATTTGAAACCAAGAAGTGAGCTGAGCACCTGTGTATCTCCATAAAAAACTTAAGATATAATGAATTAATTTTTTCAAATTGGCTGAATTGGTTTCAATGAGGCAGAGCCTGTCAAGATACTAGGTAAAGTAAAGGAGTGGTTTTCTAATCAGATGGAATAGCCAAACACACATGCATTCCTGTAGAAGAGGGTTTCTGCTTTGGCATTTGACCACTTTCTGGGGAAAGCTGCAGTCATTCGAGGCCACAGGATATCTGCATAGTCTTTGTAAAAATAGCTCACTCAGAATGAAGCTTGAGACCCTATCGACCATTACAAACTTGTGCTGTTTACGTAACACAGTCTAAAAACAACTAAACTGGAGCAGATGTATCCAGATTATCATATAATCTATGCACCACTGCAAAATGATAAATTTACCTATAATATTTTGGAATTATACATCTGCTAATAATATAACACAATGTAACCTGCTTAATCCAGTTAATTGGGCCTGGCCCCCTGTTGATCTTGAATTGGATCAAGTGGGTTTGAGAATGCTACAGTATATTACATCTTCAAATATATGTTTTATTTCCATTATAGTTATAAAAAATTTTTTTTTAATAAAAGATCAAATATTGTATCTCTCTATATATAAAATCCAACATCTGTTTGTCTGTCTGTATGTCTGTCCGCTTTTCATGAGAGAAGTACTTAATGGATTTAGATCGGGTTTTTTTCTATAATTTGCTTGAATATTCTAGTTGACTTTGCGGCTTCTCTCATCACGCTAAGTATCATAGTTCACTTGCGGTACCTATTTATTTGCGCGGTCCAAGGGGAGGGGGCGGGGCCTTCCTCACTCACACGCCTGCTTTGGGGCATGTACCTTACCTCCACTTAGCTAGCAAATGAGAGAACTATTTAACGCAGTGGTTCCCAGACTCGGTCCTGGGGACCCACTGTGGCTACAGGTTTTTGTTCCAACCAACTTCCATTTTTCATTGGACTCTTAACCTAATTAAGTGAGTCACTATTTCCCTGTTCTGTGTTTTGAAGCCAATGTAGAAATTACAAACTAAGTTTGGTAGATTTTTATCAAAATGTAATAACTAGTTATATGCGGAATATGTCATTTTTTTTTTAATAGTTAACAATATTTTCAACCGTTCTCCTTCTAATTTACCAGGTGTTCTGGTTATTGAATTGATTATTTACTAATTAGCAGGTCTGACACTGAAGTCGTTGCAGCTTTCATCTTCCTGGGTGTCTGCTGGTTGTCTGCTGGTTGTTAATTGTCAGTATTAGGGTTAAATGAAGGGCGCAAACTACACAGGAAAAGGGGGAAAATAATAGAAAAACAACAAAAGAGAGGTCTTTTGGCTCTACTTGACTTTATTACCCTTCTCTCAGTTTACCTCTCTGTCAAGTTGCTAATGTAACCTGTGTGTGTGTGTGAGACCATCAGTTATGTTGTCTGTTTTATTCTCAGAATTTACTGTCTTAATCTTCTTTTTTAATTTATCTGGTTTGTACAATGCTATATACTGTATATTCCGCCGTTCTTTATTTATTCTGTAAGTGCCTTGAGCATGGGAAAGGCGCTATATAAATAAAATGTATTATTATTATTATTATTATTGTAAGCATTTATAGTTTTAGAAAAAATAGAAATATTTCTAAATGTCTTAAATGTAAAAACTATACTGTTGTTTTTCTGAATGCAGAATAAGAGAAGAGTAAAAAAGACCAGCTAATTAAATGAGATCAGTTATTATCGATTATTATCACTGATTGTGAATCTGGTTAGAACAAAAACCTGCAGCCACAGTGGGTCCCCAGGACCGAGTTTGGGAACCACTGATTTAACGCATTTAAATTGGATTTTTTACTATAATTTGCTTGAACATTCTAGTTGATTTTGCGACTTCTTTCATCGCGCTAAGAATCATAGTTCACTTGCAGGAGAGATATATTCGCGCTAATCCATGACAGAGGCTGTCGGCCGAGGATTGGGGGAATGTGACGTCTTCGCTGTCTTGTTTCACTTCTACACGGTGAAAAGCCACGGGGGACGTCTAGTACTTAATAAAATAGAAGCCTCTGATAAGTTTGTTTATGTTAATCACCATGCAATTAATGGCCAATGTAATTATCAATATTTAAATGATGTAATCTAGAGTTGCTGCTTTGAATGTAAGGTTATCCAGCTAGAAAGGAATGTTCACAGTACAATGTGCCACCAAGGTGGGATAGCTCAAGCAGGGAGTATCCAAGAAGAAGAATGCCCACACTTGCAGATGGAGAACACCTTTATGCACTAATGTGGGTGAGCGAGTACTGCTAATGAAATTAAACTTCCAACAGCAACACAATGACAGACAGTAAGATTGCTGTGCTCTGTTCAGTTTCCTCAGAACAGTTTATGCCAAAGGTAATCCAGTTCTCCAGAGAGATAGTAAGGGCTAGCATATGGTCAATGAAAGCTTTTCAGATTGATGGAGGATAGCAGAGGGAGAGGGAAGTGAGCAGCTTGGAGTTAAGTGATGATAATAACATTTGGTAGCATAATCCATCTGACGAAATGTGGGCACAAAGGAGGAAGTCATTGCTTAGGGAAACAGAACATTCATTCATTCATTGTCTGAGCCCATTTTAGGGTTGTAAGAGCAGTGCCTAATAAAAATAAGGTGTAAAATATGTTCATGCACCCAACCATTTCTGAACTTGCTTTTCCAGTAATGGTTTGATGGTTGCAGCCAATCTGGCAAAACTGGACAGGGACCAACCCCTAATAGGGTAGCAGTCTGTTGCTGGACATTTGCCCCAGGCTGATTTTGAGATGCTAAATAATCTAAGGTATATGGATTTCTGAAGTTGAAGAATAACTATTTAGCCAGGGACAGTGTACATGAACACATAGAGATATACAAACATTATGCAGAAAAAGTTTTGAAGCCAGGTGTGTGATGTTGTAAGGCCGCACCAGTAAGTTCTTTACCACTTTGCTGTTCTGCACAAAACCTACTGCACTGTTGAGTTCCATCGGTTCTATACACATTTTATCACATAATGGTGAAATCTTTCTGCGGTGGGTTGGCACCCTGCCCGGGATTGGTTCCCTGCCTTGTGCCCTGTGTTGGCTGGGATTGGCTCCAGCAGACCCCCGTGACCCTGTGTTCGGATTCAGCGGGTTGGAAAATGGATGGATGGATGGTGAAATCTTTCTGGTTGGAAGTATTCTGAATGGTTTCTTAATTTCTCAACAAACTGGAATTCCAAAAAACTCTACTTACACATTACTGCAGATACGGGTCTACCATTACAAACCAGCATGCATTGTGTCAGAAATCTGGAAACGTTTCACCAGTTCAGTAACACTAACAGGAGGTAGAAAATTCCATGAAGGTCTTCTTAAAATGTTGTCACATTAGTTTTCATAACTGTTGTTACACGCATGCACATAGGAGACACTTTAAGAGATCTGGTGATGGTAATTATCCGCCACTCCAGGGGTTTGCGCTGTATGAGAGTGCCTTCTCTTTTGCTCCCTCTGTAGATTGAAAGATTAATGGCTTTTTCACCAATGATGTCAGTTCCAGTGTCCATCCACCTGGACCCAACTCTCCATGCCATAAGTCCACATAACCAGAAGCTCCTCCATTTTTTTTTTGTCAGAACGAGAATCCCATCTGAAAAGATGTCTTCGCTATCATAATCAATCACGTCTTGTTTTCTTTTTGAAAATCAATTAGATGGGATTTGCCCATGGGTGCCCCAACACTCTTACTAGCCCTGCTTGCTATTACACTGCTTAATGATATATTTATAATTACTCATAAATTATGCAGGCCAATCATGATGGCATTTACAACCCAGAATCCCCTGGACATGATGAATGTTGCTCTATTTCTCACAGTATCTATGTGATGTAAGTGCGTATTATTTATCTTTTGTATACTATTTATGTTTTTTATTTTTATCTAATTTGTTTTTCTTTGCATGTAACTACTTCTTTGAAATCTTGTAAAGGACTTTGAGCTGCATCTTTTGTATGAAAATGTGCTATAGAAATACATGCTGTTGATATTGATGTAAAGTAAGCTGCAAGTGATGATTTTCCATTTGTGTTTACCCCATGGAGTGTTTAAATGACACTTTTTATAAACTGGTTCCTTATCTTAGGGTGTTATACTGGTGCGGTTCTGTGATAAAATAAACCTGAGTTAAGTGGTTTAGGAATAGATGACGGAAGAGCACATCATTTTAAACAATTGCAGTGCTCAAGCTTGTATACGGCTTCTTTCTAAAGATCTACTATGTGTGGCTTCTTTCTAAAGATCTACTTACTTTGATTTCTCTTGTTGGCTAATAGAGAGGTGCAGTGGTTAGTTAGCGGCTGCACAGCTCCTGGAGACTCAGTTCATATCTACCTGTATGGAGTCTGCATGTTTTTCTCCATGCCTACGTGGCTATTTTTTTTCCACCAACTCCAGTTTTCCTACCACATCAAAGACACACTGGGTAGGCTGTTTGGCCCATTAGGAGTTATGAATGTGCCCTGTGATGTTGCTCAGCACCCCTTCGCCTTATAATTGCATAACTGCCCACAGAGAACCATAGAAATGTGGAATAAATTACCAATTATAGTGGTAATGAGTAGGACTTTATGGAAGAAAAAAACTCAGAAAAATTATGCAGACAGGTTTGGTGGGCTTTGTCAGTTTGAAATTTGTTCTAATGTTCTAAAGTGGGTTTGAAAAATGGATGAATTGCAGGACTGTTTTTCGCTATTTTTTTCTTTCATTTCTTCTTTAAAAATGGATAGATGTAGAATTACAGGTTGTGTAGATGTGGGGGACAGCAGGGTGCTACACTTACCAGACTGAGGTATAACAGCATTAGATCCTCAGCTGCAGATATAAAAAAGTGCCATTGTCTTACAGGTTGATATTTTGCAGAAGTACTCGGTTGCTGTAGATCAGGCTTTAGCAAAAGCTTCTAGGTTATGTAGTTGTGGGGATGGCATGGAAGTGCTTTTGGTCAGGATGGATTGAAAATTACTCGAGTCTTTATGAGGGCCTCTAATTCCACTGTTAGATGAGCATGGAGTCAGAGAAGGTTTAGAAGCATGGCTTCTGAGGCAAGGAGGGAAATAAAGGCCAGCATATTGTGGAAAGAGACGACTGGGAGGTAGTGAGAAGACATAATTAAATATAGTACTTGAAGGGCATATACTTTTTTGTTTTGTTTCTCATTTTTTGTATTGTGTTCATTCCTTCTATTATACACTTTTTTGTGTGCTTTATTTTGTTGTTAGATTGTATTCTGTTTTCTTATCAGGACTGTTCTAGTGTCTTTCTGAATATGGGGACGATTTCACCACCCCCTGACAGGGGTCAACAGTGAATCCTTACATGGGCAGGAGGCTGTTACAGAGGGGCAGTCTGCTTGGGTGCACGTTCAGGTAGGGAAGGCTCCTGTTACCTTTCCCAAACTGGGTGAAGAAATAAAGGATAGGGGGACAAGGCATGTAAAGAGCAGTCAGACCCCAACATGTTAGGTGGCAGTGTACTCCTGTGCTGCCCCCCAATTAGGACAACCACAGGACTACATGGGACATGGGGTTTTGGAACACAGCCCTTCTGGGTTCCTCCGGGGTCATCAAAAGGTAGTGCCAGAAAAAGACTTCATTCCTTTATGGAGCTTTAACGTGACCTGGAAGTGCTTCTCAGTTGTAATTCTATGGTGCAAGTAGTACTCCCAGTTCAAACACATATAGGCCACCTTGCCCAACTCGAAGATTGGGGTTGGGAGGGAAGAGAACAACAGTTTCTGAAGGAGACAAGGAGGAGTAAAGGAAAAAGGAAGAACAAATGGTATTGTGGTTGTTTGATTATAAGTGCCAATGAAAAGAAACTGGAAATAATAAACACACTTTGATAAGAACCTGGGAATAAGTTGGTGTAATTGTATGGTTGGGACTCTGTGGGTCCGCCTACTGGTCACACCGTCTGTCTGGCCACAGGTTAATAAGAAGCGCCTTACTCAGGTCTCATTCAGAAAAGGTCACTATGCATTGCATTCTATATTTTTTATTAACACACTGTGATGGGAGGTGCTATTTGGATCCCATGAATCAATTTTATGAACTCAGCCATTCCATTACTAGATTACAGAAAGCCCAAGTCTATCCCTGTGGCATTCATGTAAGGAAGAATGCAACATTGAATAAGGCACAAGTCCAATATGAACACATTTATGCTGCCTTTCTGCTAGCACCCAGAGCTACAGGATAATCTTTGTTCTTGTTTTGTTTCTATTGCTTTTTTTTTTTTTGCGGTTCCTGGAAACCATTCTGACTAATTTGGTTCTTGATCACCTGGGTCAATCTGGAGACTCCTCACTGAGGCTATGGTGATGCTTCAGTTATTTTCTTCTTCTCTACCATGTGGATAAATATACAGTGAAACCTCAATTATCTGTCACTCAATTAACTGTCAGTCTCTGTTAACCATCGAGTAAAAAAAAAAAACTACTACTGCCGCGCAGTACGCGATGAGTCTTGCACATTGGAATAATTTGGAACAACTCTCCCTTGTGCTAGTGGGTAGTGTTCTTCCCCAGCACCACGTTTTGAAACCACAAATTCAGTTACATACCTTCAGATTTAATTGCGTTTCATAGCTTTTCTGTTTTGTTAATTGATCTACTATACATTGTGTGGTTGTTGGAATTGTCACAAAAAATTGAAATTATTAAACATTTACAAAACAGCGAAAGTGCTTCATGCATTGCTTCAATTTATTGAGTAGGAAAAACAAGGGTGTTGTACCGTGTTAGCCATTATGAATGTAGCAAGAAGTCAAGCAAAATGACACCTTTTATTGGCTAACTAAAAAGATTACAATATGCAAGCTTTCGAGGCAACTCAGGCCCCTTCTTCAGGCAAGATGTAATGGAGTAGGAAGAAAAACAGTGAATGATATAAAGTGTGATGCCAACAAAATTGAAAATATGTGTCAAAAATGCAAACCACTAATGGTACTGTTATTCTGTATTGTAATTTTCTTTTTAAATTCTTTTATATTATGTTTTGTTAATATATTATGATGTGCAGGCAGATGTGATGTGCTGTGAGGGAGCAGAAAGGGTGGAATGAATGCTGTAAGTGATGGAACTGGGTGAATGGCTTCTGTTCTGTATGGGGCGAACAGGCCTTTTAGGAGATGAGTGACAGAAGAAATTAGGAGAAAAGGAAAGGTACGGTGGAAGGAGGTTTTGATTAGGGGGTCAGGAAACAATAAGCAGGAGTGTTTGTGGTATAGTGAAAAACATAACATGAGTGGCAGGGGATAAACTGATTGGTGTGCTCTGTAACCCAGATAATGGAGTATAAGTAGGGCACCATTTGTTATGGAGTAGACTCCAAGTAAAATGTAGAAAACTCCAGTACCTCTGAGTTTGCCTATTATGCTGGATAGTACAATATTACTATATATGAATTAATTAATTTTGTTAATACTATATTATATTTTGTTAATATAGTTTTGTTTTGTAAATAAATATGATCATTTGTTAAACTAATCTACTGTATGTCATTTTTAAAGTAGCTGTTCTGTTATCCATCTTTTGTCGTATTTGTCACGGCCTCGGTCCTAACCCCCAACAGATAATCAAGGTTTTACTGCAATAGTACAGTATATGTCACTATGTAGTGTGTATAAAATCAATATTCAAATAGTGCCCTCTTTACAGTTCTAATGGAAAAACACCAAGGTTGTCAGCTACATTCCACTTTCCAGTGTTTGTGCCAAAAACTGCCTTCTGCATGCTCAGCGTGGACAATTTTGAGCTACCATTTGACATGTTTTCTCAAGGTTCTCACCCTGGTTTGTCTTCACCCCTTTTCAATTAAGTTTCTTTTCTTTTTCCTAAATACACCTTTTTGCATTTTGTATTGTTAATTATTTCTTTTTTTTTGTTTATAATTAGTTTACTTTAGGAGTTTTTTTTCTTAGGAGACTCTGTTCTTTTAATGTAGGAAGTTACATTGTTTACATCTTTTGCAACTCTTTGATGGCCAGTGCAATTTTATACACTGTGGTGTGCTGGACTGGTAACATCACTTCAAGAGAGGCCCACCAATTCAAAAAGCTAATTAAACTGGCAGGTTCAGTAATGGGACTGCAAATCTCTTTCCAGTGTGTCATTTTATCTACCTCAGGCATTGGGCTATTTTTTGCAGCAAATTTGCTACTTTTAAGTTCTCTCTCTCCTTGAGCTATAATTGTTTTCAGAACCTGGCAACGCTGTACCTGACATATTTACTGCTGCATGGAGTAAATGTAAAGCACCTCTCATCTACAACGTATAACACAAAAACAAATGGCAGTAAGAGGTTAATATTAGGAAAGTGAACTAGAAAGACAATTTCAAATTGTTATTTTAAAGAACTGGAAAATAATAGTAATCATATTTCAATAATTAATCATTGATGGACAACAAGGTTTTACATTTGATGCATCTGTCTCAGTTATTATGCAGGCTTATACGACTATTATCATACATTTGTATGATTTATGCAACAGATAGTTAACAACTACACTTTCATTTTTTTTTTGTTTTGTTAACAAAAGCACCATGCATTCAGAGTTTGTGTGTGGTTCAATGTGTAAGCAGGAAACTCTCAATGGGATGTTGTCTGGCAAAAGATCATATTCATTTCCTGATAATATTACAGAATGTAAGTCCCACCCAGAATATCACTGAATCTTTTCAGCAGCTGTTCTATTGTTCTGTTCACGTTGTCACAGAGTGCCATTATACAACACGCACATTCCTATCAGTGTCAAGCAAAATAAAAAGCTTGTTTAGATGTGCATACAAAACTTCCATCAAAGATTTATTCAACCCATAACTTCACCTCACTCATAAATGGAAATTTTGCTGTGGAAGTGCACACATTAGTAAACCCCTGAAATATTTTTTTTTTCTTTTGACTCACACAATTACATATCTTATACTGCTAAAAATAAAAAATCTGCTTCTTTAGCTGCAGCTGCACATTTTCATGGGTTGTGTCTTTTCAAGTTTTCAACAATTGTATTTAGCGATTTTTGTCCACTCTTCCATACAGTACATACTAAACCAACAATAGTAAAATTTCTCTGCTGTTACTCCTTAAGTCCAAATCCCTTCCCAAAAAGTCTTCTGTAAGCAGAGCTAACAAGGATGGAGAACATAGTTTCTGGTTTTCTTTCTCCTCTAAGACTTCTATCTGGCCTTTATATTTGACTGTTCTGAACATTGATATACTGAACTTGAAGGCCTGATTTGGAAACAAGGTTTCATGCCCCACTTCATGACAACCAGCTCTATTTAAAGGTTAGTCCCAGAGAAACAGTCAGAATTAAGTGAACATCCCTAACATGGCTTTGTGTCTAGCACTGTTGTAGCACTCTTTCTCTTGATGTGTCTATGAAACTGTCTAATTTGCTGGCACTGTGCTACTTACTAAATTGAATTTACATTCAATTATTGTGTATTAAAGAATAAAAGGCTTGTCTGGAAACTGATAAAGGCAGAGGGGCCAGAAAATAAAAGTGCCAGAAAAAGATACGGTTTAAAGAATAGTCAGAGGTTGCAAAAAGTAATAACGAGAGATTAGTACACTGTGATATCAAAGTCAAAAATGAGAGCTAATAATCTTAGTCAAAGGGAAGCTGACAAGAGATCACAACCAGAATTCTGAAGCAAAATTCAACCTGCAAACAAACTGCAAGGAGTCATGGGTATTTGGAGAAATCTAAAAACTGGGGCAATGTGTGTTGAGATCATTATGTATTATGGTTGACATGATAGATAGATAGATAGATAGATAGATAGATAGATAGATAGATAGATAGATAGATAGATAGATAGATAGATAGATAGATAGATAGATAGATAGATAGATAGATAGATAGATAGATAGATAGATAGATAGATAGATAGATAGACACACACACTATGGTCTGAACACACATCAGAATGACTTAAAAGCAAGAATATCTCTCTATTATAATAAAAAATTCCTGGGAGGAGATGTGACTTTATCAGAGAGATACTTTCACGTCCTGCAAGACGAGACTTAATCACACCCGGGGCCAGAAATAAAAGACAAAGAGTAAATGACAAAGTAGAATATCATAAAGAATTCAAAAATGTTGGCGTGGCACACATGCAGAGCAGGTTAGAGGTAATCAAAGTACTAAAATTCTCAAAAAAATGATAGTAAAGATCACATTAGCACAAACAAACAGAAATTATTACTTGGTGAAATAACAGAACAGCGAAAAGAGATCGAACTTTAAGTCGGAGACTTGTAGATTGTCTAAGTCGTGTTGCCATCAGGGAAAAGTAGTGTTTCTTCCCAATGAAGAGGCGTATCCATGAGAATGAAAAGATTTGTTGTTTGGTGAAAGTGAAATCCACTTACGCGAGCGGCAGAGATGCGAAGTGGCTGGTGTGTAGCGCAGGTTGGGGGGGTTAGCGAGTGAAGCGAGCAGGGGGCAAAGGCCCCTAGTTAAAAATAAAGAAAAGTTCTGACTTTACTGTTACAGTCACAGTGCGGTATTATGCAGACGTATTCCTGTTGGTATAAAGGTGTCCCTGTAGCATTTCTGGACACACTTCTGCTGAATAATTCATTGGCTGAAAGTCCTCAGTGTTAGTGTGTCAGAGCGAGGATGTGCAGCAATGTTCATAATGGCATTCATTTTTGTTTTAATTCTCCCCTCTACTATGACCTCCAGGTGATCCAGAGTGTGTCTCACAAATGAGCGGCCCTTTTAATTAGCTTATTTTAGTTTTAATTAGCTGATTTAGTGGGAAACTCTTGAAGTGATGCTGCCAGTCCAGCACATAGTGTAGAAAATCTGGCCATCAAAGAATTGTGAAGGATGTCACTTCCTACATTGAAAGAATGCAGTCTCCTCAGGAAGAAGAACCTGCTATGCCCCTTCTTATATAGTTCATCTGTGTTCTGAGACCAGTTCAGTCTGTCATTAATATGGACCCCCAAGTACTTGTAAGAGTGCACCACCACTGCATCTCATTGAATAGTAACCAGATATAGAGGCCTGTTGGTGTGACCAAAGTCAATAAACAATTCCTTGCTATTAAGATGTAGACAATTCTGATGCAACAAAAAGCAAAGGTCTCCACCTGACTCCTATATTCTGTCTCATCCCCCTTATCAATAGAACCCATAAGTGCAGAATCATTTGTAAATTTCTGCAGATAACATGACCTGGCATTATACTTATAGCTGGAGGTACAGAGAGTGAAGAGAAAAGGAGACAGGACTGTTCCTTGTGGTGCTCTAGTGTTGCTCACATCTGTATCAGAAACACAGTCACATGACTCATGTGTGTCACACACCTAACAACAAGTAAACAGCATAGTAGCACCTGTAAAAAATAAAAATGGCATTGTGGTAAGTGCAAACATTAAATAAAACAATTATTTCAATATGCATTAAAAATATACTGAAGGATTATAATACACTCAGAATTTTAACAATCAAATTTTGTCGAAGATTTTTTCCAAGTTGTACACTGTAAATTACTTTTTGAATTTTATTACTGTCATCTTTTATTAACAGCAGTTAGTGCTGGTACCTAGCAGCTCCTAATCTAACTCTGGGCTGAGGCCGTGCATGGACATTTTTTTGCTCAGTTTACTCATATTCTTCCCATATCTATTAGAGGGGAGTTTAAATAACGTGGAAACTGTAAATGATCCTGGTCTGATTTTCTTTGTGAGGATTGTTTCTGGCCTTGCTTTGAATGATGATAGGACAGGTGATAAGATTTTTACTTAATTTGGGGTTCAGAAAATTGATGGATGGGTTTTTTGAGGTCCTTTTATAATTTTTTTCATACCGTAATTTTATTTCTGTCCATTGTAAGTCTGAATTTTTTTTCATTTTGTAAAGCACCTTGTGATAGTACATGGTATGAGAGGTGCTTTTGACGAATTTAGAGTTTAAACAGTTATTTCTGCAGATACATGAAAACAAATTAACAAAATGCATCTCGGTTTGAGCTTGTAACATTGAAAAGTAAAAAAAAAAAAAAAGTGTTGGTCTGTTGGTTTCATGAACGGTTAAAAAGTTTATTATAATTATGGTTTAAGTGCACCAGAAGTGCTTCCACCTTAGTTTGTGTCCTAAGTTTGGCACATCTTCTGCATAGATTTTTATGTATTATTATTGCTATTACTGTTATGCAGAAATACCATAATACTGTAGTTATATTTAACATTATTGTTGTTTTGCAAAATGATTATAATTTAAGAAGAAATTAAAAGAATAAAAATAAAGAGCATTGTCTATGTGTGATCTTTCTTGGTCTTCGTTTAGGTTGTGAATTTTTACAACCTATATGAAATTTGTTGACTACAAAATATTGCTTTAAAACATTCAGATGGCACGGTGGTGCAGTGATAGTGCTGGAGATCAGGCTTCACATCCCTAGGCCCTCCCTCTGTGGATTTTGCATGATCTCCTTGCTTCTGCCTGGTTTTCCTCAGGGTCCTCTGGTTTCCTCACACAGTTCAAGGACATGCTGTTTAGGTGGACTGGCAATGCTACATTTGCCCTAGTGTGTATGTGTGTGTATGTGTGTTCGTGTGCATGTGCGTGTGTGTGTGTGTATGTTCACCCTGTGACAGACTGGCGCCCTGTTCAGGGACAATGTTCCTGCCTTGCATCCTATGCTTTCTGGGACTGGCTCACTGCGACCATGTAGAGGATTAAGTGTGCTTAGAAAATAACATAACTTGACTTTAAACTTTCCGGCTTTACCTTCAATTTAAACTCCCTACATTGTTCAGAATTTCTGCTTTTCATTTCATGGCCAAACAAATATCTTGCACTTCATTTCACTTCCAAGTCTTATTCAATCTCCTCCCTCCTTTCAGTGGAAATGATAATTGCTGTTGTGATATCAGGAACTGCTGAGAGAGTTGAACCATAAATAACGATACATACAGTAACTGAAACCTGGTCAAGAGTCACAGGCTGGGAAAACTATATAAAAAAAAAAGTGACGTGTGCATCCCCGTAACATCAGTTGTCTTTTCTTTTAACAATACACAATTCCGTAATTGTCCTTCATATTCAGGCAGATTTGTGGTAATCTTACATCTACTTGTTGTTATTATGCAGCCTTCTATTTGTCTTTTTTCCAAACCTGCTTACTTACCTTCATATTCATGTGAAGACTAGATGTAAATACGGTGAGAATGAACTTTTTCGGACAGAAACCAGTCAGTTCCTTATTAGCCACAGAACACTTCTTCTAAATGACATCGGTCTAGTGTTTCTCCTTTCTTTTTGGCTTCTGACAGTTCACATTTCTTGTGTGATTTACACACCATTGCTGTTTTAGCCATCTTTGACATTCAATTCCAGACAATCCTGGTAGACGTTGTAACGGACAGCCAGGGTTCTTACCCAGTCGGGAAGGAGCGTGTATGCTACAGTGCCATGGGTTTGGAGCATGGAAGCTCAAACCTGCTGGGACCTATGGCCACTGCCAGGGGGCGCATAGAGAATGGCTGAGCCCTCCTCTGCAGAGCTGTCGTCACATCCGGGGGTGCGGCCAGAAGGAGATTGTGGAACACCTGGAACAGTTCCGGGTGCTCTATAAAAGGGGTCGCCTCACTCCATTCAGGGAGCCAGAGTCGGGAGGTGGAGGACAAAGCTTGTGGGAGGAGGAGTGGAGGAGGACAAGAGACAGAAGAGAAAGACAAGAAGAAGAAAGGGACTGTGTATTTGTGGCTATTGGTACTGTGTGGCATAAGGTGGGAAATGAAACAAAAGTGTTTTCCACTCTTAATAAACATGGATTATGTGCTGGACTTGGGCTCTATGTCTGTTGTGTCTGGGGTTTGGGAAGCTATACGCCTATATTGTCCAAAACATTAAATTTAAATTTGTGTGCAAACATATTAATACATATCATAATGGTGTCCATTTACAGAGCATGTGCCACTTCACTTTCACAAAAATAGTCCCTAATGGATTGACCGTCTCAGGCTATAATCACCATTCCAAATTTTTTGATGCGGGTACTCTGTGCTGCCCATGTCACCCATACCTAAATCTGCCACTGCACACACCTCTCTATGTAAGTTCCCACAGTTGATAATGTGTAGCAAAGAAAAAAACAAGCCATGAGTTAGAAGAAATGGCCTGCAGAGCTTAGAGACAGGATTGTGCTGAAGCAAAGATCTGGAAAAAGCCTACAAAAAATGTCAGCAGTATTAAAGGTTCCCAAGAAAACAGTGGCCTCCAGAATTCCTAAATGGAAGAAGTTTGAGGCAACTGTGACTCTTCCCAGAGCTGGATGTCCGGCCAAACTAAGCAACTTGGGGCAAAAGGGAATTAATAAGAGAGGTGACAGGGAACTTAATAATCAATCTGGCTGAGTTCCACAGGTCCTGTGTGGACATGAGAGAAACTTCCAGAAAGATACCCAGTCACTCCAATACTTCTCCGATCTTGGCTTTTAAGCAAACTGGCCAGATGGAAGCCTATCCTTAGTAAAAGACTTAAATGTCTGCTTGGAGTCTGCAAAAAAGACTGTGAGAAACAAGATTCTCTAGTCTGTTGAAATCAAGATTGAAATGTTTGGCCTTAATTCTAAGTGTCATGTCTTGAGGAAAATAGGCACTGCTCGGCACCTGTACAATACCATTCCAACATTGATGTATGGTAGTGGTAGCGTCATGCTGTGGGTTGTTTTTCAGTGCCAATGCCCTGAAGACAAGTCGGTACCATGGTAAAGCTGTGCAAAGCAAACTAAAAAGATATCCTTAATGAAAAAAGATGACATGGGTGTGGCTTAGTGACAACTCTGTAAATGTCCTTGACTGGCACAGCCAGAGCCAGGATTTGAACCCAATCAAACATCTCAGCGGGGAACCTGAAAACAGCTGTCCACCAATGGCCTCCATCCATTCTGACAGAGTCTGAGAGGATCTGCAGAGACGAATGTCAGAAAATCTCTAAATTCAGGAGCTTGTCATGTCAGACTCAGGAAAACTCCAGGCTGAAATTGCTGCTAAAGGCACTTCAATAAAGTAGAGAATAAAATGCTCTGAATATTTGTGTCAATGTCAATTTCTGTTCTTTATTTTTAATACATTTGCAAAAATGACTAAAATCTTTCGCTTTGTCATTCTGGTGTATTGAGTGTTACTTGATAAGGGAAAAAATTAATTTCAATGATTTTAGCACAAGGCTGCAACCTAACAAAATGTAAAAAAGTGAAGAGGTGTGAATACTTTCTGAATGTTCTCTACGGAGAGTTAGCAGCTCTAGGGTTCACTTCATCCAGCTCAGGGCTTAGAGGTCAGAATTTATTTTAATAGCTTCGAGCACAAAACAGGAATTAAACCTGAATGGATTGCCAGTCCAGGCACCAACTGTTTACACGTGGCAAAGTATATAGTCGCAGCTCAGTCTGAACTACATGTGCATTTATTTTCTCGGCAGACACTTTAATCCAAAGCAAATTACAAAAGAGGAAAACATAATCGAGTTACATTAGGCCAGGGCCTGTTTGTTCAGTAAGTGTAATAGGACAGGTAACAAAAGTTGATTGCCACAAGTGAGATATGTAGCAATTAATAATTTATAATCATAGATTACAATCAGTACTGCAATAAACAACTAATTAACTGACAATATAAAATATAGCAGAGCAAAGTTTTGTTTTTTTTTCTCTCTTTTAATTTCGACAGATATGAACAGAATAGATGGGTATTCAACTGCTTCATAAATACACTGAGGGAGTCAACAGTTCGGATGGTGGTGAGCAGCCCGTTCCACCACCTGGGAGCTACACAGAAACAGAGTCTGAATTGAGACTTGATGTCACACAGGGGAGGCATCACCAGATGCTTTTCACTGGCAGACATGAGTGGGCAAGCAGGTGTATAGCACTTTACCAGTTTCTCCATATATACAGGTAATGACCCATTGACTACTCTGTAGGCAAGCTTCGAACGTAATACATGCTGCTACATTGAGCTAATGTAGTTACATGAAGAGAGTAGTGACATATTTCCACCACGGCTGTTTAAATACAAGATGGGCTGCTGCCTTCCAGATCATGTGCAGCAGCTTAATAGCACATGCAGGTATTCCAGCCAGGAGTGAGTTGCAGTAGTCAAGGCACATCAAGACCAGAGCCTGGACCAGAAGTTTTGCTGCATGCTCTTTCTGATAAGGTCTGAACTTGTGGATGTTATACAGCACAAACCTGCATGAACGAGAAACAGTAGAAATGAGGTCAGAAAAAGATAGCTTCTCATCAATCAAGACCTTACTGACCTATCAGGTGTTAAGGACAGTGAACCAAGCTGTATAGAGATGAGGAGTTGAATAGACTGGCACGCCGGGATCACAAGAAAGAGGTCTTTGGGATGTAGAAAGAAAACTAATGTACTTTGGGGTTCAAACCAGTCTCCTGGAGCTGTGAGCCATCAGTAAGCATTGTGCCATTGCATAGCCCTTATTCTATTCTATTCTATTCTATTCTATTCTATTCTATTCTATTCTATAGTATAGTATAGTATAGTATAGTATAGTATAGTATAGTATAGTATAGTATAGTATAGTATAGTATAGTATAGTGTACTAGTAGCAGTATTGTCATATGTACAAGTATATGTTAAAATATGGCATATTATTATCCTCAGACAGTCTTGATTCTTTTCAACTTAATCCTAATGCTTCTAACATATTCTGAGAGTTCTTTCAATGTTATAGTAAAAGGCTGAGTTGAGACAGTGAAATGCTAATAATATTTTACTTAATGTGTTTACGCCTTCTCATCAGTTCTGACATTTTTCACTTATTAACTTATATGAATATGAAGCCTTTCTCTTTGGTATTTATAGCAAACCACCATGCGGCTGATCAAAGCTGTGACAGTCTCCTTGTATAGCTTCACTCTGCTGTTATGTGTGAAACTGAAATCTGAAGACATGGTGACCCTCAAACGAGGAGATGTCAGGAAAAAGTGACCTCTAGCTATACTAGTTAATGACAGTTGGCCGAGCAGAAAGCAATTGAACCTTTTTCTTTCATGAATGAAAAATTATTTGCTCAAGTGCTAGTAATAATCTACAATGCTTAGATAAGTTGGTGACATATTAACAGAGCACGAGATAATCACTGTCAGCATTTAAGCACCACCTCTGCATGAGGTTAGGCTTACAAATTAAAAGTGACACTTTTTTTAGGAACTTGAGAATTTATATAATCTGCTCAATAGTTCTTTCAGACATATTCAAAATCTGGCTTGGTGTAGTCCTAACATTAGTCCAGTTCAGGGTCAAGGGGCTCATAAGGCAACATGGGAACCAGCTCTTGGTAGGGCACCAGGTATGCCCGTGTGCACACACACGCCTGTGATGGTGACGTCCCAAAGACATGAGTGCAGACTCAACTAGTGACTCATTCAACTGGTCTGCTGTGTGTGCACCCCATCCAGAGAAGATTCCTTTGGTTTTTTTTTTGAGCTGATGGGACAAATTTTGTCTCCCCGATGAACATAAAATAGAATAAGCAAATTTCACAAAATGAATGGATGGATGGATACTTTCAAATGTCTAAGAAATGTTACGGCTGCTGTGCATTGCACTTTGTACTATATTTATTTCTACATATCATAAACCCTGCACGATGATTGCCATAAATGTCCTTGTTTTCACTCTTCAGAATGGAAATATCCTTAACTGTTTCAACACATATATCTCACTAATATTCACAACATATATCTCAATAAAGTGATAAGCATTATCAGCACCTACTTGGAAATGTTTACACTTGGGATTAGAGATTTAATATTCATAGCAAGCTTTAAAGAGTGAATCACATAATAGTATTGCATGTATCACTGTATTATATAGTACAGAGTAGCATATTTTAAGAGATTAAATACAATGAGTCATACTATTCAGAAGAATGAATGAATTAGACATCTACATTGGGTCACTGTTAAATGGCAGCCTTCATTTTAAGTAATTTTCGTTCTTAGGTCTTGGTAAGCAAAGTGTAGAGAATGAGCTCAGCGCCTTTGTACACATATTACAACAGCAGCGCCTTATTGTTTTTATTCTTTTCCCTGGCTGTAGCATTTCTCAGTCTTTCTTCAAGCTGACACCACCCCATCTCCATGGACACGGAAATTGCTTATATGACAATGGCAGAGGGCCAGAGATGGCTCTGATCCAGGGGTGTACCACCGTAATCCCCAACAGAGGGAGACCTGCAGCTCCCTAGTGAGATTTTAATCACCCTTCAGTGAGCAGAAAGACGTTGGCAACTCTGGTAATAGGATACTTTAAATAGCTTATGTGACACCATTTTACTAAATTGATTTCATTATAAAGCATTTGAAAATGAACACTCCACAGAAATTTCAAGTGAAGGTTAATGTTAGGTCAACGTATGTTATTCTGGGGCATTTCCATCAAGGTTTGTGGAGATTAAAAAACGATTGAAGGTACTGCCTTAAAGTCATCAGCTAAACAAGGATTTGTTCTGACAATTGTAAGCGCTTTCCTTTTTGGTCAGAAAAAGAAAGTGCACTAGAGAACCTAAATATTTCTCTTTGAATGACTAATATAGTTTGCTCAATTTATTATTTTGCCAATTATTCTATTAATGGGTAGTATATTGGCACAGCAGTTAGCACTGCTGCCTCACAGCTCCATAATACTGGATTTGAGTGCTGGCCACTGTTTGTGTGGAGTTTGCATTTTATCCCCTTGTCTTTGCTTTTTTTCCTATATATAAGTGCACCTTTCTTTCAAATGAATGAATGAGTGTCTGGACACTTGGCATTATAGGTCAGGTTGTTATACCGTTACAGATAACAAGTAGATGCTAATGCCTTATAACCACAGCAGCGTCGCATGGTGGCCAGTCTTAAAACCAATTATATGTACCTCGATTTAATGTGCAAAAAACTTAACTGTATTGCAAAGTTGATTATAGCATGATGCCATTACAAATACTGAAAAGCTATCATAATTCTATGGGGGTGAGTCAAACATTATCCACATTCCTGCTATAGAATTTATTTTAATCAACTTTCAGAAAAGAAAAAATACATCATTTTTCGCCATAATCTCCCTGCTTTTCAATACACTTTGTCCATCTGTCAACAAGCTTTCAAATTCCTTCATTAAAAAATATTTTAGGCTGAGTTGTGAGCCATGAATGCACCACTGTCTTCACCTCTTCATCAGAGATAAATCTTCGTCCTCGCAGGGCTTCTTTCAAAACCCAAGTCTGTTGTGGATTATTGCATAGGCAGAGCCATGGCTGATTTTCAAATGATTTGCTACCTCATCTACTGTCACTTGTTTATTCAACAGAATCATTTCACGTGTACGCTCAATGTTGTCATCAGTCGTGGACATGGACGGGCATCCAGGTCCTTCCTTGAGAAAGAAATAAAGGACTGAACAGTTGTTGGCTGATTTGTGCACTGTGTGTTGTGTAAAGGCAAGAATAAAAGCCGGAAGAATGGCGGCTTTATGTTTTTTCCCGGCTTTGTTACGGTGGCGAGTCCTTGTTCTGGCTGATGAAACAAGAAGAGAAAGGTTAGTGCGCCACCTCTGTCCCTCGGCATGAGTTGTCGCGATGTGGCTTGGGTCCTTAAACTGCTCCCCATGCGCCCGTGCGTGACTATATATATATATATATATATATATATATATATATATATATATATATATATATATATATATATATATATGCAGCTGGAGATCCACAAAGGGAGAAAAAATGAAGCATGTATCATTCCTGAGCTCAGGAATAAAAACTACTTTATGATACATGATTCATTTTTTCTCCCTTTGTGGATCTCCAGCTGCAAATATGCAAACTATATCACAGACATTCTCTTCTATATATATATATATATTGTGAAGGACAGCCGGGTCCCATGCCCGGCAGGGACGCCCCTAATGCATCTGTTCCGGGGGAGATACCATGGACAACTCAATACCTCCCCCGGGACGCTTGGTGGCAGCCTCCCTGGCAGACGATGATTCCCCAACCGGGCGCATGGCTCCATGGGAGATGGAGTCCTCCACAGCCTGGTTGGGGGCTCGGATGGCCGCCAGGGGGAGCTGCATGGACTTTGCAGCCTGGCTGGTCAATTCCTCAGCCCCACCCGGAAATGCAATTAGGCCTAGGTGATCAAGCACCTGGAATACTTCCGGGTGGGGTATAAAAAAGGCCAGCCACCACCACTCGAGAGAGCCAGAGTCGGGAGGAGGAGGACTAAGCCTGAGGAGGAGTGGTGGTGCTGCCAGAAGGATTGTTGCTGTGGTGAGAATTGTGCTTGTTTGGGACTGTGTATTGCCTGTGGGTCACGGGGAAGATGTGCGCCCACGGGTGAAGAAAATAAAACGTGTGTGTTTAAGACATACGGTGTCTGTCTGTCTGTGCCTGGGGCCTGGTCTTTTACTATATATATATATATATATATATATATATATATATATATATATATATATATATATATATATATATATATATATATTGTCACACACGTGCATGTTGGAGGCAGTCAAAGAGCCTAAAGGTGAGTGAATTATCGCGAGACAGAGGGTCATCACGTGGTACTTACCTGAATCTCTTTCCCTCTACAGAAAATCAGAAGAAAAGTAAAGCTCTCGATTTCCGGGTTCAAAATGGCCGCGACAACGTCACTTCCAGTCAATTATGATGACGTCACTTCCGGTTCCACAATCCTTCACTTCCGTCGACTTCTGATGAGGTTGGTTCCGCTTCCTGTCTCCAATCATCACATCCTGCCAACCATTTCCTGTCCCATCATTCCTTGTACTATAAAAACACCATTTTGTCTTCAGTAAAATGTTCTATGCACTGAAAAATCTTTAGAATCAGTTTCTTTATTATTGTCTGGATGGGGACGGTCTCCAAATCTTTATCTGTTTTGTTTGGAGTTATTTTCTTCAAGGCTGATATCTCACTATACATATATATATATATATATATATATATATATATATATATATATATATATATATATAGACAGATAGATTGTGTTACCTGTAAAAGATAGATAACAGAAAAATGAAAAAATATCTGCTATCTCTTGCTCTATGTATGTGTGTCAATATTTCCTCACTGGTGATCCCTTTTTTGATCATATTCCAGTAAAGTTGTTTCTCAGACTCTGTCATCATTTTTGAGATATCTTTTGTCTGCTTTTATACTTCCAGCCATTGAAAGTGACCCTCTCAGCATCTATTGATTACATTCCCAAAGCCAAACTCATCAATCACACCAAAGCCAAACTGACCATTCAGATTGAACTGAGGGAGCTTTTATTATATAATATATACTACACAGGACATAAGGTAAGCTTTTGTGGATGCAGGAGCACTTTAATTATGCAATGCAGTCCCTACCACAGTTTCTCTCTCGTCAGCCTGATCTTAAGTTCCTGGGCACTCCATCAAAACAAGAAAATCACTAGCACCTATGATCTTGCTCACTGCTCTACATAGAACTATTTATTACCTATCTCTCACTATTCTGTCTTCACTATCCACTTCAATTTTCTGCGCTCCTCAGCTACTCATTGCTCATCCTTCTCTGCTTTGCTGCTTATTTTATACAGTATGTCACTTATAGTCTGCATTTCAAATGCTTCCTCTCCACTCCTGCTGTGGATGTGTAATAATAATAATAATAATAAATTTTATTTATATTGCACTTTATATTTTAGCAATCCCAAAGTGCTACAGAGTAAAAATAGAATAATAAAATAAAAAAAAGAACAGAAGAGTCTATAAAATACTTTAACAAAATGACTTTCTAAAAAGATGAGTTTTTAGGTTTCGCTTAAAGGCCTCAGTCGACTGTGGGGCTCTCAGGTAATCAGGGAGGGCATTCCACAGCCTCGGCGCCACCGATGAAAACGCCCTGTCACCCATGCTGCTGAGCTTAGTTCTGGGGACTTGAAGAGTGTTAGTGAGTACAGAGCGGAGGGAACGTAAGGAGTTATGGGGGGTAAGGAGTTCCTGTAGATAAAGAGGGGCATGTCCATAAATGCACTGATGGGTAAGAAGGGAGACCTTGTACTCTATTCTGAATGAAACAATTGAGCCAGTGAAGGGTTTTCAGGATTGGGGTGATGTGATCATACTTTCGCACCCTCATCAGGATCCTGGCAGCGCTGTTCTGAATATACTGGAGTCTCTGGATACTCTTGCCAGGAATCCCAATGAGGAGTGCATTACAGTAATCCAGCCTGGAAGAGACAAAGGCATGGACGAGCTTCTCTGCATCTGCCAGGGTGAGTAATGGGCGGAGTTTGGCGATGTTCTTGAGATGGTAAAAAGATGACTTACAGAGATATTTGATGTGTGTATCAAAAGTAAGTTGGGAGTCCATTCTAACACCCAAATTAGTAACAGATGTGGAAAGAGGAATATTTTGGCCAGAGAAAGTAATACTGGTGATGGTAGAAGAGCGAAGATGATGTGATGTACCAACTAAGATGGCTTCTGTTTTGGATCTGTTCAACTGAAGAAAATTGAGCCTCATCCAAGCCTCTATCTCCTCCAGGCAGGTAGACAATGTAGATGTTGGCAGAGGAGCTGTAGAGGAGGTGGGAGTAGTCCTGAGGTAAAGCTGAGTGTCATCGGCATAGCAATGGAACGATAAACCATGTCTGCCAATGACAGTTCCAAGGGGGAGCATGTAGATAGTAAAAAGGATAGGGCCCAGCACAGAGCCCTGTGGAACACCACAGGCGACGTTGTGGGTGTGGGACTTTGCGCTGCCAAGGGCGACATGCTCAGTTCTGCCAGTCAGGTATGATGTAAACCAATTTAGAACAATTCCTGAGAGTCCAATAGTGTATTGCAGGCGGTGAAGAAGGATGTTATGGTCTATTGTGTCAAAAGCAGCTGTCAGGTCAAGGAGGATAAGTAGTGAAGTTGAACCAGTATCTGCCGTCATCAGAAGATCATTGGTGACCCTGACCAGGGCTGTTTCAGTGCTATGGCCAGGGCGAAAACCAGACTGAAACTTTTCAAACAGATTGTTCAGTTTGAGATGATCGTGAAGTTGTGCTGCAACTATTTTTTCCAGGACTTTGGAGAGAAATGGAAGATTGGAGATGGGCCTATAATTGGAGAGAACTTCAGGATCCAAGGTGGATTTTTTCAGTAGAGGTCTGATGACAGCAGTTTTTAGTGCAGAAGGAATATGGCCAGCCAGGAGGGACTGATTTATTATCCTGGTGATAAGTGGAGAGATGGCAGAAATGTTGGCCCTCAGCAAGGGTGAGGGGAAAGGGTCCAGGGAACTAGTAGACGGTTTCATTTTCCTGATGACATCCTCCACCTCTTCCCGTGTGGCAACAGAGAAAGAGCAAAGAGGATGGACGGTCTCAGACAATGAGTCAACAGTTGGGAAGGGCAAGATATCCTTGGTAGAGAGGTGTAAACGGATATTATCAACTTTTTGTTTAAAAAAGTTGATATACATGTTGCATCTGTCATCAGTGGTCTCAGAATGGGCAGGTAAAGGAGGTTTGACAAGATGATTTATGGTTGAAAAAAGTTTTTTAGGGTTGCTGGAGCCATTTCTGATGATGGTGGAATAAAACTTGGACCGTGCAACCTTCAGAGTGTAGGTTGGGAAAGCCCAGTCACCATTTTACTATATATATATATATATATATATATATATACATATATATATATATATATACATATATATATATATATATATATATATATATATATATATATATATATATATATATATATATATATATATATATATATACACAGTATACTGTGTCATTTGTTCAGAACAAAATGATGTAACAGTCAATGGAAACCAAAATCACCAATCCATTGAGGTCTGTATTCAACATCACACCAAGAGTCAAAGTCAAAAATTAAAATCACAGGCTGATCCAACTTGCATGAATTTCATTGTGGCAACTCATAATGTGACTCAGTAGTGTGTATGGCCCCCACATACCTTTATGCACTCCTGACAACATCTGGGCATGCTCCTGATGAGATGGTGTTCTGTTTGGTCTCCTCCCAGACCTGCATCAAGGCATCAGTGAGCTCCTGGACAGTCTGTGACTCTACTTGGTGGCATCGAACCTATAGATACATAATGCCCCAGAGCAGTGTTTCCCAAACTCAATCCTGGAGACCCACTGTGGCTGCAGGTTTTTGTTTCAACCAGCTTCTGTTTTTAATTGGACTCCTGGGCTAATTAAGTAAACTGTTATTTCCCAAGTTTTGTGTTTTGGGAACAATATAGAAATTAGAAAACTAAGTTTGTTAAAAAAACATTAAAATGTACCAAGCAGTTATATGGGAAGGATTTATTTTTTTCTTTTTAACAGTATTTTCATCCTGATTTTCATTCTACTTTTCAAGGTGTTCTAATTGTTTAATTAATCCATTATTTATTAATTATTTGGTCTGACACTAAAGTAGTTGCAACCTTTGATTATTTAGTGTGGTTTGCCTGCGTGTCTGCTCTGCTCGTTTTTAATTGTTTTCAATAACACAGAGAAAGGGCAAAATATAATGAAATCAACAAAAGAGAGTTAAGCATTTAAATCTATAGCAAAAATAAAAATATTTCTAAATGCCTTATAAATGTAAAAATCATTCTGCTATGCTTTTCTGAATGTCGAATAAAAGAAAAAAAAAACAGCTAATTAAATGAGATCAGTGGTATCAGGTGTTTTTGCTGATTAGGAATGTGGTTGGAACAAAAACCTGCAGCCACAGTGGGTCCCCAGGACCGAGTTTGGGAAATGCTGCCCCAGAGGATCTCAGTTGGATTCACTCAATGACATCAATGCCTTCATCATCCAGAAACTGCCAACACACTATGGCTACATGAGCCCGGGCATTGCCCTGCATCAGGAGGAACCTAGGGCCAACTGGATCAGTGTAAGGTCTGAAAATGGCTCTGAGGATTTCATCCCATTACCTAACAGCAGTCTGGGGACAATTGCATATCATGTGGAGATCTGTGTGACCCTCCAAGTATATGCATCCCCAAACCATCACTGACCCACCGCCAAACCAGTCATGCTGGATGATATTGCAGGCTACATAACATTCATCACTGATTCTCCAGACTCTTTTATGTCTGTGAGATGTGCTCAGTGTGAAACCCCTCTCATGTGTGAAGAGAATGGGGCATCAATGATGGAGCTGCCAATTGTGGTATTCTTTGATGAATGCCAAACAAGCTTCTGGGTTGATGTACTTCTATGGCCCTGTCCAGCTCTTCCCATGTAATGGCCCATCTTCTGGTATCTCCTCCATGCTCTTGAGACTGTACTGGGAGAAACAGGAAACATTCTTTCAAAGGCACATATGGATGTGTCATCCTGGAGGAGCTGGACTACTTGTGCAACTTGATTTGGCTGCAGGTACTGCCTCATGCTATCAGTAGTGACAAGGACACTAGCAAAATGCAACACGAGAGAAGAATCAGTAAGGAAGGATAAGCAGGCAGCAATTGTCTGTGGCTACTAGCAAAACCATTCCTTTCTTGGGGGGCATTTTGCTGTGGTCATTTGTATTTGTACAAAAACAGGTGAAGTTGATTCACAATTGCTTATGCTTCCTCACTGTAAAGTCTGATATACCTGAAGTTTAATTGACTTGGTGTTAGACTTGATGATTAAGGGTTCCCTTAATTTTTTTGAGAGGTGTATATTCTGGACTAATCCAAGGTAAGAGATTTTACTCCAGGACATGAGGGGATGCCATCACTAATGGTATCGTCTCTTTCTCTATCCACAGTTCAGATAAGTTGCCCAATGGTGATAACTGACTCCACCCCTTCCAGCTAGGGGACAATAAAACCGAGGCACTCGCATAAGTTGGTGTCTCATTTTGGGACTGGGCCGACTATAAGACAGAACTCTACCTCAAAAGGACTGACCACTAAACCAAGCTAATCTGTTACTAAGAAGACACTGCAACCTATGAATTTTGTTACTATATCTCCATAGTGTGTCTGTTTAGTTTTGCTTTGCCAGCACCATTATTAAAATCGGTGACCCCAACATTTTCTGGTCTTGAGTCATACCTCACTTGAGCACAATATATATACAATATCTATTGCACACATATATGCCTGGGGATTGTCTTCCTGACTCTGCTAAGGCAGGTGGTACCACTCCCTTTTACCAACAGATCCAAAAAGCCATCCCGGGAGGACACCCAACCTGACCATAACCTCCAAAGCAACCTCCACCTCTTCTGTTCACATAGCGTTAAACCAGACAAGCTCTTAAGGTGATGTCGCATTATGACCCAGTGAACACAGAGGACAAAGCTCTAGTGTGACAATATTCTTTATTCGGGATAGGAAAGTGTTTTTTTTTTTGAGCTTCTATAGCTGATATTTATGTTGCACGCTTGTGAGCTCTTTGTTTTTCAAGCTCAATATTAAATAGGGTTGTCCATTTGGTGCCCCAACTCTGACAATTTGTGGTCTATCTATCTATCTATCTATCTATCTATCTATCTATCTATCTATCTATCTATCTATCTATCTATCTATCTATCTATCTATCTATCTATCTATCTATCTATCTATCTATCTATCTATCTATCTATCTATCTATCTATCTATCTATATAGATATAGATATACAGTATACAGTAAATATATATGTCAGTCAGTCATTTTCTAACTCACTTAGCCCTGAACAGGGTCACTGGAGCCCAGCTATCATATTGCAGAAACAATCCCTGGACAGGGCTCCAGTCTATTGCTGGCCAAACACTATATCTAGTTGGGAGTGCATGCTCCCTGCTGCTTTTACTAAATATAAAATATTATTTCTTTCCCTAGTGGATTGAGGGTGATTCTAAAAGGAATAAATAATCATTAATATATTTAACTTCTGTTTAATATCGGCTTAACACTCACAATAATATGAGTATAATATTCGAAGGAGAGCTACTGTCGAAAGCATATTGTAGTAGGGGATTCCTGCAACTGGTGCAATCCCACAGTGCGGAAGGCATTTTGTCTTAGGTACGGGCAGGAGCGAAGTCTACCATCCATCTGTAGGTGAGCTCTGAGGTTTAGTGCAGTTGTCAGAGATTTTATGCCTTCTCTACAGTTCAAAGATATCTTCCATCCATCTGTAGGTGAGCTCTGAGGTTTAGTGCAGTTGTCAAAGCTTTTATGCCTTCTCTACAGTTCAAAGTTCCCGAAGTACGAGCATGCAACTTCCAAACATGGGTACAATCTTTGGCTGACATAGTATGAATAGAAAGTAGAACAAGGTAACTGCAAACCATAAACTGACTGTTAGACTACTAGGTACACCTACTCTCTTTTAATAGTCTGCTTTAGTTGTTTCCACTTGTCTCTTTCCATCTCTTTGTCAGGTTGCTTGCATGGCAGTATCAGTCTGGGAAACATCTAAAGAGCTGACCGTGGCTCCTGGCCATATATTGATCATCACCAAACAGCACTTGCCTGCTTGTGTCATTTCTTCCAAATTTTTGTTCTCATCGCCCTGTCAGTTTCTCTCTGTCAACTCATTTGTGGGGATTCAGCTGTATTTACTTATGGCTTCAATTACCCATTTTTAATAAAATAATGTGTTTGGTTTAAACTTCACAAATCACAGTGGCACACTTCAAACCTTAGGCTGAAAACACACACACACCCATACACACTAGGGCCGATTCAGCATCACCAATCCACCTAATCTGCATGTCTTTCAACTGTGGGAGGAAACTGGAGCACCCGGGGAGAACATGCAAACTCCACACGGGGAGGACCCAGGACATGAACCCAGGTATCCTTACTGCAAGGCAGCAGCACTACCTCTGCACCACCGTGCCACCTAAATGAATATGTGTATGTACAGGGTGGGCAAAAGTAGTTTACAGTTGTCCGTATGGAAAATGATATGCAGGTTATGATTATTACAATAGCTTTATTAACTCAATAGAATGTCACAATGGCAGAGTGCACTTAAGATACAGGTTGTGTGCAGCAAATAAATAAATACTAAAAAATACTGCTTTGCATGCTCTCAACTGTAAACGGGGGGGCTCAAAAATTGAAGGAATTGGTCAATAGCATGGGAGTAATGTGTAGTTAATGAATATGCTGCTAGGTATCGTATGCCTACAAGTCATGTTAATCAGTCCACAGAGCTGCATCATACTGAGTTGATAGAGTGCCTGTTTCTGGCATTTATTATACAATTGTGTAGGTGGCTTGGTATTTTATTCTCCAAGCCATCACAGCACATTTTCAAGAGACAATGATGACTGCATCCTTCAACATCAAAGTTTGTTCCCTGTGACCAGACTGTTATTCAGTGACAAAACACTGAACTGCTGCAGTGTCTACAGGAAAGCATCAGAAAAAAAGAAAACATCTGGAGCAGGGTAGCACACAAAACTGCATTTTGCAGCATGACAACACATCTGCAAACAACATCGTCAATCAAGGAGCTTTTGATCAAAATGTGTTTGTTTCTTCGCACCCCAGTATTCACCAGGCCTCCCTCCGTGTAATGTCTCTGTGTTCCTGAGATTAGAATTGAACATTTTCTACCATGAAAGAAATCCACCAAAAAACACAGGGGGCTGCAGACCTGGTAACAAAAGATGAGCACAGGTAATGTTAACAGGAAATGGAGAAGTCCTGACAAAAGTAAATTAATCTCAATGGGAGTATTTTGAAGGAGACTAAATGGAAGTTTTATAATAAAGATTCTTTTAACAGTTCTGGGTATTTTTGACTTCCTCCTCATATATATGGGATTTTTTAGTATTAGTAGGAGAAAAATACCCGAGACAGCGCATAGACTCCTACTTGGGCTTTCACTTCGCCTCTCATTTTGCATGTTAGGGATCTGACATTTGGTTTATTGTTTGATGTCCCGGTTCTTGAGCTTTGACCTGTACCTGATAACTCAGCACACTATCTGTGCTTTTTTGTCATCTTCTGGTGTATTTTTCAGTATTACCAAGCTGTGCTTCTTTAGCTTACAGCAGTGGTTCTCAACCTGTGGGGCAGGCCCCCCTAGGGGGGCACGAAGTAACAAAAAGGGGGGTGCGAAGATGTGAAAAAAAGAAAACAAGAATCAAAAATATGAAAATACATCTATTGAAACCAAAACAAATTAACTTAAACTACATTCTGATACTAGAAAAATAAATATAGAGTTAGATAAATGTCGATAAAAGTTAAGTAGGTATAATAAAATATGCATCTATGATATATCATTAATTAAAAAAGAACAAATTGGTATTAGTGGGCTCCTTTCAAAAAAATGTTAGGGGGGTATGATTAAAACTGTTATGAAAACTCGGGTCTCAAATACTTGAAGGTTGAGAAACGCTGGCTTACAGGTTCCTGCCAGATAAATGTCATTCCATAACTAGGCCTGGTGGGGCCTGTAGGTTGGTTTGGAGTATTCCCATGAGTAACCTCTCAATTGTTTTATTTTAATAAAATCATACAATTTTGATACATTTCTGAACATTTGGTATTTTTTGATCCTGGTTTGAGAATCACACAGATTTTTAATTGCAAATTTGAATCACTTTAGAGATAGACATCCTGTCTGAACCCACTTTTGTTGTGTTACCAACTATTTCAATATTAAATTGCTTTACATTTCATAGTCCTTGCATAACAGACTTTAGGCAGCACCAGTCTCTTTTAAAATCCCAACTTCAAATCTGACTTTCCTGTACTTATTTTATGAAATCTCTTAGAACTCTTAAAAAGAGCAAATTATTTGTATTGCCTTGCCTACACAGTCCTCTTTCTAGAACTTAAACCACCTCTCTGACAACCCAGAGTGGCCCCTTGTTCATTAACACATTGAATGATGTCAGTGGGAAGAAGTGGATCCCATCCAATTGCGTTTTCCCAATATTAGCATCTGTTTGAGGAAACCCTTTTTCTCAGCAGTACGGACAGCAGTGCTAGGTCTTTCTTCTGCTAGTTCAACAGAAATGCTGTTTTGTCCTACAAGAGACAGTTCTTTGTGTACCACTACATTCACTGCTGAAAATTAACATTTCAATGAGGGCCTGCCAAAACAAGATCCAAACATAAAATCCATTTCGCCTAATTGTGGCAGAGCTCTTGAGTCATGCAGCTGCTCTCCAAGTGCATTATTGCATAATTCAGACAGGATTTACTTTTAGTCATTTGTGAGGCTGTTTTGCCAGTTCCGTATTCCTCAAGGTTACAGCATAGTTTTAGCTCAATGGGAGGAGGAGGAGGAAGAGGAGGAGGATAGTTTGGCATTGTCTGGCAGCTCACCAGTTTTCCAATGACTGAGAATTGTATTTCCTGATGTTCCTCTGTGAAAAGATGTCACAAAATGATTCAGGGAAATCTCTGTGTGTGCTGTATGAAGTTAATTGTACTGTAAATATGTAGAACCTGGGTAAACAGGGTCAACTGAAGCTATAATCAAAGAAAGAAATATGAAAGGCAAGGATAATACCTGTTCTGTAGACGTCTCCTCCAGTGGCTACTGTGGCAATATTGTACCTGTCATTAATCCTTGTATTCTACCTCTAAAATTTTATTTTTCAAAATATTGTATGTACCACTTTTGTTTTTTTTTAGGTTGTGGAATATTTGTATTATTATTGTGGAAAAAATATCACATATTTACTGTAGCCATTCACTGTTACTGGTCATGTGATTTTATCGACTGCGCCAGTCGTAGAAGTTCTGTGCGTTTAAAACAGGACAACATTTGTAGTTTGCCATCATAGTTTTGATCCAAATAAAAATCATTTTTCAAATCAGTTGTTTTCTTTTTCACAGTAAGGGGTATGCATTTAGAGCTAGCATCTTGACTAGTGTTGATCAATGAAATTTGCCATCCAAGCGAATATACTGTGTTCCCCAGTGACCTTGTCCTCTGAATATATTTCTGGAAATTCTCCAGAGAGTCACGTGCAGAACTTTCATGTATGTGTACTGTAAAATTGTTGCCAATCTGTTTTGTGTGTGCGTGATGTCATATCATGCACCGTACACCAGCAAGATTTCCACCTCGCATGCAATAAAAAAAAAGCTTTTTTTTCATTTGAGGAGTACATTAGCTGACAATAATGAGAATATTATGAGTACTGTCATTGGTTATACAGTATAATATTGATCACTGTGCACTGGCAGTGCAGCACCACATGGCTAATTTTCATACATAATTAGCCATGAGCAAAGAGGTCATAACAAGCCTTAACCTCCTTAGCATTACATTTTGTTTCTCAAAAAACACATAAAAAGCATTGTATTTTTTGGCTTGGAGAATGACATTTTTATTAACTCTTAAACCGCCACATACTTGGGGGGTTAATGCACTCCTGGACACCAAATGCTTTTTTGCTGCACTTTTTAAGAAAAAGTCACAAATCCCCAAGAAAAAGTGAAATTTTAATGCAATCACATCACAATTACTGCAACACTGATCATTTTACACACTGCCAATGAACTGTAAAAACTATAAAAAAAAACTGTTGCAACAATCTATTATTATATGTACAAGGTGCAACTGATGACATTAATGAAATTCAGTAAATCACTGACCTAACTGGGCTTGAACTGGCTGCATGCAAGCACACAGAGGCCAACGCTGATGCTTGCAGGCCAGTCTAGTGCAGCAGCTAAATCCCAGGGACAGTGATGTTGATTCGCTAGGGGGCGGTAGTGGTCATGAGCTGGCTGCTCAATGAATGTATGGCACTGAGTATACAGTACTGAGCCAACTATAGCCGGTTGCAATGTTCAATGAATGTACGTTGTTGAATATACAGTGATCCCTCGCTATATCGCGCTTCACCTTTCGCGGCTTCACTCTATCGCGGATTTTATATGTAAGCATATTTAAATATATATCGCAGATTTTTTGCTGGTTCACAGATTTCTGAGGACAATGGGTCTTTTAATTTCTGGTACATGCTTCCTCAGTTGGTTTGCCCAGTTGATTTCATACAAGGGACGCTATTGGCAGATGGCTGAGAAGCTACCCAACTTACTTTTCTCTCTCTCTTGCGCTGACTTTCTCTGATCCTGACGTAGGGGGTGTGAGCAAGGGGGCTGTTCGCACACCTAGACGATACGGACGCTCGTCTAAAAATGCTGAAAGATTATCTTCACGTTGCTATCTTCTGTGCAGCTGCTTCCTGAAGCGACATGCTGCACGGTGCTTCGCATACTTAAAAGCTCGAAGGGCACGTATTGATTTTTGACTGTTTGTTTTTCTCTGGCTCTCTCTCTATCTCTCTCTCTCTCTCTCCCTGCTCCTGACGGAGGGGGTGTGAGCTGCCGCCTTCAACAGCTTTGTACCGGCGGTGCTTCGCATACTTAAAAGCCAAACAGCCTTATTGATTTGTTTGCTTTCCTCTGTCTTTCTGACAGACTCTGCTCCTGACGCGCACTCCTTTGAAGAGGAAGATATGTTTGCATTCTTTTAATTGTGAGACAGAACTGTCATCTCTGTCTTGTCATGGAGCACAGTTTAAACTTTTGAAAAAGAGACAAATGTTTGTTTGCAGTGTTTGAATAACGTTCCTGTCTCTCTACAACCTCCTGTGTTTCTGCGCAAATCTGTGACCCAAGCATGACAATATAAAAATAACCATATAAACATATGGTTTCTACTTCGCAGATTTTCTTATTTCGCGGGTGGCTCTGGAACGCAACCCCCGCGATGGAGGAGGGATTACTGTACTCGGCTCTGGCGTGCTGGCAAATTGCATTGGGAACTGACTATAGCTGGTTGTGTTGCTTTAAGGGTTAAATTTCATCTTTGTACTGTAAAACATGAAAAACACTAAAAGTACAATGTCAGAAGTGTAGGAAGTATAATAATGATACAAATAATAATAATAATGATGATAAAGAATAATAATATGAACAGCACACTGCATAAGTGCGAGTGACGCAAGCGTCACTTTCGGATTCCCCAGAATCATTTTCGGGTTTCACTGACTGCTTCAATTCCACTGCCTGATGAGATGCCATTATGAGACTAGGAGAAGATGCATCTACACCATTGTCATGGTAACACTGGGGTCTGATGCTTACAGAAGACACACCTATACCGTTGCTCGAGCAATGCTAGGCACTTTTATAGCCTGAGCAAACCTCGGGTCTTACACGAGACTCGTCTATAATGTTGCCCAAGTGACACTTGGGACTAACGCCTTTAGCATGTTTTTACAGTGATGCTTGGGTCTAATGCTAAGGAGGCACATATAAATGGGAAACAAACAAAAAAAATTCCACTTGTGCTAAAGCTGCAACTTTAAAAAATGGAACTAGCCAATCTCACACCACCACTACATGGCATGGCTAATGTGTGCCTCCAACCATCCAGGGCCTTTTACTCCTAATGCTCCAACCACATGTGAGTGTAATCATCTGTATTTTATTCCCTTAGTGCTAGTTTGCGGCCATTAGTTCTATTTTGTTTGTGGTATTTGCTCTGCCTGTGTCTTGTCCTGTTTGAGGCATGGAGGCACAGTGGTCAGCACTGATTCTTCACAGCACAGATCTCATTTCTGGCCGTATTAATCAGTTCAGCATAGTTGGCAGACATTTCCCTAGCCCTCAGGAACACTTAAAAGACCATTTCACCATTATAATCCTCTCAAAACTAAGATATAAATTAATGTGATGACCATGAGGTTGTGCTGTTTAACATTATCTGTTTATTGGTTAGCCCCTCTGGCAAGATCGCTAGCCTAACCGTATTTGGGATTGAAATGGGTTGCTGCCCGCTTTTTCTTCTAAACTGCAGGTTGACCCAGTCCTGGTTATTGTAAGGGTCCAGCATCTCATACCTACTGAACACCAGCTTCTGACTTATTGTTGGCAATGGATGATTTTAAGTTTCTCTTTGTAAGCCTGACACTTCTTTTTCGAAAGGATCAGAGTCTCTGTCAAGGATGGTGTAGCTCATTTCTGACCATTGAGCTGCAGCTTTATTCTTTGCTTTGCATGGAGAATAGCTGATTTCTGGATGTTCATTTTTGCTGTAAGTGCTGCAGCCTTTTTCACAGAATGGAGTTTGGGTGATTGACTTTTTCTGTTTGAGGAAGTGAATTCACCCTTGCTGTGCAGCGTGACTTTACAAAGCTGTTCTCTAATATTATCTGTTCACACTTCACCAGTTGAAAGATATAGAGGATGTGCACTTTGTATTTATTAGCAGCTTTAAGAAAGCTCTGTTTAATTTTTTTGTACTATATGTATAGTTGAAAGTCAAGAAGAACCCATCTTAATAAATGAATCAACGTACAGTATTAGGTTGACAATACTGTTTAAAATACATTTAAGTGGAGCACAGGAAGATTAATGTATTCCATGGAGTCCAGGCAGGTCAAATGACCCGAGTTACTGTCTAGGCCTTTTATTACAGTATGTTTCTTTGACACAAAAAGAGGAGCTGAAGGGACATCTAATGAGACATCACTGTTCCTCACGTGGGTCAAGCCTATGACAGAAGAGGTTAGTGTCAATCTGTTTCCAGTTCCCTTGTGTACCCTTAATTTTAACAGAGAAAATATAAAGGGGATCCCTTGAGAAGGTCATGTGTCATAACATCATTTGCTTGGTAGAGAATGTTTAGTTACAGACATGAAGAAAAGTAAGGGTTAAGTACGTATTGAAGTTGAAGGTATGGAAGTTGAAGAAAGAGAGTGCGTGAAGTAAAAACACTGGTAGCAATCATGACTGCAGTTTCAAAAGCTTTAGGTGTGAATGGCAATTGAAAAGCAATGTCTGGTTTGAAAACAACAGAGATAAAGGGACCACTGAGAAATGAGAAAGCGGGGTAGTTATATCCTGAGGAAGAGATGGTAATTTAAAAAAATGAAGTCAGAGGATCACACATCAATCTACTGTCTAAGAAAGTAAAGCAAAATGATAGAAAATTAAATGAGAAGTTCAAGAAGCCAAGAAAGAAAGGAGCTTGTAAGTGGGCTGCAGATTGAAAGATTCAGGATTGTGAAGCAGAAGGCACAAGAAAAACAGGATGTAGTAGGTGTGAATTGAAGGAAAAATGCTGCAGAGACCATCTTCTTATGGATGAGCTGATGAATGAGGAGTTGAATAGTACCTGAGGTGGATACAAATAAGTGCCCATGCCATTTGTAAGCATGTGTTTTCAGCTTTGTGATCTAGTAATAGTCGTTCGAAGAGTGGGGTCCACCTTGCAGTTTTGAATGGTGCCATATGCTGACACTCAAAGAGCAGGAAGTGGGGTTTGGATAAGCATGATGCAAGATGGTACACTCGAAAATGCACCAAACACTGTCAGTACCTGAGAAAATTGATAACTGCTGATACTCTGTACCAGTGCATAATAGCCTACTTGAAATCCCGAGGACAGATAGAAAAATGACATTCATTGTGTGAAAATAAAAGATGGAGTTTTCAAAAGAAGAAGTTGTGAAATCCCTGAAGAAGATGAAAATAGGCGGCAACTGGAGTGGTGTTAGAAATGTTGAAAATAGCGGACATTCCCGAAACTGAGTGGTTGATAGACCTTCAAAGCTTGATTGTGTATGAAGGGAGGATTCATGAACATTAGAAAAGAATTGCATTCATGCCAGCCTGCAAAAGAAAAGGTTATCTATTGGAGTGTGGGACATATTTATAGATCAGAGCAGATAATGGAGGTGATTAAAAGACTTCTAGAGAAAAGAATCAAGGATGCAAGTGAAAGTTAACAAAACGCAATTGGATTTCATGCATGGAAGGGAATAACAAATGCAATCAGTGTTGTGAAGCAAATGGTGGAAAAGCATCTGGTGAAGAGAAAGAAGCTGCATTGTACATTTAAAGATCTGGTGAAGAAATTTCCAATTTTACCGTGATAGGTGGTGAGGTGTGCATCGAGAAAGGTAGGTGTGGATAAACTGTTAATATATTGGTGATGTCAATATATGAGAAAGCACACATGGTAGGCAGCAGATAATGATCATGAAAGTTTTTAGGTGAAGGTGTGGCTGCACAAAGGATATGTTCTGAATCCTTTGCTTTTCATGATAGTTTTGGAGGTGGTGTTCAGAGAAGTGCAGAAGAATTAAGATGGAAGCTTCTGAGTGCATCATAGAAGGTCTTTTGAACCGCACTTTGTCTCATCCCTCACCTAGGACCAGTTTGCCTTGGGTGACCCTACCAGGGGCATAAAGCCCCGGACAACAGAGCTCCTAGGATCATTGGGACACGCAAACCCCTCCACCAAGATAAGGCGGCGGTTCGAGGAGGTCAAAAGACCTTCTATGATGAATAAAAAATTTGGACGGCGTTTTCCCTCGTCCGGACGCTGGTCACCGGGGCCCCCGTCTTGAGCCAGGCCTGGAGGTGGGGCTCGATGGCGGACGCCTGGTGGCCGGGCTTGCACCCTTGGGGCTTGGCCGGGCACAGCCCGAAGAGGCAACGTGGGTCCCCCTTCCCATGGGCTCACCACATATGGGAGGGGCCAAGGAGGTCGGGTGCAGTGTGAGTTGGGTGGTGGCCAAAGGCGGGGACCTTGGCGGGGACCGATCCTCGGCTACAGAAGCTGCCTTTAGGGACGTGGAATGTCACCTCTCTGAAAGGGAAGGAGCCTGAGCTAGTGCGCAAGGTTGAGAGGTTCCGGCTAGATATAGTCAGGCTCACCTCGACGCACAGCATGGACTCTGGAACCAATCTCCTTGAGAGGGGCTCTACCACTCTGGAGTTGCCCCCGTTGAGAGGGTCCGAGCGGGTGTGGGCATACTTATTGGCCCCCGACTTGGAGCCTGTACATTGGGGTTTACCCCGGTGGATGATAGGGTAGCCTCCCTCCGCCTTTGGGTGGGGGGATGGGTCCTAACTGTTGTTTGTGCATATGCACCGAACAGCAGTTGGGAGTACCCACCCTTTTTGGAGTCCCTGGAGGGGGTGCTAGAGGGCATACTTTCTGGGGACTCCCTCGTACTGATGGGAGACTTCAATGCTCACATGGGCAATGACAGTGAGACCTGGAAGGGCGTGATTGGGAGGAATTGCCCCCCCCCAATCTGAACCCGAGTGGTTTCTTGTTATTGGACTTCTGTGCTCGTCACGGATTGTCCATAACGAACACCATATTCAAGCATAGGGGTGTTCATATGTGCACTTGGCACCAGGACACCCTAGGCCTCAGTTCGATGATCGACTTTGTGGTCGTGTCGTCGGACTTACGGCCACATGTCTTGGACACTCGGGTGAAGAGAGGGGCGGAGCTGTCAAATGAATCACCACCTGGTGGTGAGTTGGCTTCGATGGTGGGGGAGGATGCCGGTCAGGCCTGGTAGGCCCAAACATGTTGTGAGGGTCTGCTGGGAACGTCTGGCAGAGCCCCCTGTCAGAAGTAGCTTCAACTCCCACCTCCGGCAGAACTTCAACCATGTCCCGAGGGAGGTGGGGGACATTGAGTCCGAATGGGTCATGTTTCATGCCTCTGTTGTTGAGGCGGCTGACCGGAGCTGTGGCCATAAGGTAGTCGGTGCCTGTCGTGGCGGCAATCCCCGAACCCGTTGGTGGACACCGGCGGTGAGGGATGCTGTCAAGCTGAAGAAGGAGTCCTACCGGTCCCTTTTGTCCTGTGGGACTCTGGAGGCAGCTAATAGGTACCGGCAGGCCAAGCAGAATGCGGCTTCAGTGGTTGCTGAGGCAAAAACTCAAGCATGGGAGGAGTTTGGGGAGGACATGGAGAACGACTTTCAGACGGCTTTGAGGAGATTCTGATCCACCGTCCGGTGTCTCAGGAGGGGGAAGCAGTGCAGTGTCAACACTGTGTATGGTGGGGATGGTGCGCTGCTGACCTTGACTCGGGATGTTGTGGGTCGGTGGGGGGAGTACTTCAAAGACCTCCTCAATCCCACTAACATGCTTTCCAATGAGGACGCAGAGCCAGGGGACTCGGAGGTGGGCTCCCCCATTAATGGGACTGAGGTCACCGAGGTGGTGAAAAAACTCCTTGGTGGCAGGGCCCCGGGGGTGGATGAGATACGCCCGGAGTTCCTCAAGGCTCTGGATGTTGTAGGGCTCTCTTGGTTGACACGTCTCTGCAACATCGCATGGACATCAGGGACAGTGCCTCTGGATTGGCAGACCAGGGTGGTGGTCCCCCTTTAAGAAGGGGGACCGGAGGGTGTGTTCCAACTACAGAAGGATCACACTCCTCAGCCTCCCTGGAAAAGTCTATTTGGGGGTTCTGGAGAGGAGGGTCCGTCGGATACTCAAACCTCGGATTCAGGAGGAACAGTGTGGTTTTCGTCCTGGTCGCGGAACAATGGACCAGCTCTACACCCTTAGCAGAATCCTGGAGGTTTGCCCAACCAGTCTACATGTGTTTTGTGGACTTGGAAAAGGCGTTTGACCGTGTCCCTCGGGGAATCCTGTGGGGCGTGCTCTGGGAGTATGGGGTACCGGACCCCCTGATAAGGGCTGTTTGGTCCCTGTACAACCGGTGTCAGAGGTTGGTCCGCATTGCCGGCAGTAAGTCGAACCCATTTCCAGTGACAGTTGGACTCCACCAGGGCTACCCTTTGTCAAAGATTCTGTTCATAACTTTTATGGACAGAATTTCTAGGCACAGCCAGGGTGTTGAGGGGGTCCGGTTTGGTGGACTCAGGATTGGGTCACTGCTTTTTGCAGATGATGTTGTCCTATTTGCTTCATCAGGCTGTGATCTTCAGCTCTCTCTGGATCGGTTCGCAGCTGAGTGTGAAGTGGCTGGGATGGGAATCAGCCGGAAAAGGGTGGAGTGCCCTCTCAGGTTTGGTAGCGAGATCCTGCCTCAAGTAGAGGAGTTCAAGTATCTTGGGGTCTTGTTCATGAGTGAGGGAAGAATGGAGCGGGAGATCGACAGGCGGATCAGTGTGGCGTCCGCAGTGATGCGGGCTCTGCATCAGTCTGTCGTGGTGAAAAAGGAGCTGAGCCATAAGGCAAAGCTCTCAATTTACCAGTCGATCTATGTTCCTACCTTCACCTATGGTCATGAGCTATGGGTAGTGACCGAAAGAATGAGATCGCGAATACAAGCGGCTGAAATTAGTTTCCTCCGCAGGGTGTCTGGGCTCTCCCTTAAAGATAGGGTGAGAAGCTCAGTCATCCGGGAGGGGCCCAGAGTAGAGCTGCTGCTCCTCCGTATCGAGAGGAGTCAGATGAAGTGGCTCGGGCATCTGATCAGGATGCCTCCTGGACGCCTCCCTGGTGAGGTGTTCAAGGCACGTCCAACCAGGAGGAGGCCCCGGGGAAGACCCAGGACACGCTGGAGGGACTATGTCTCACGGCTGGCCTGGGAACACCTTGGGATTCTCCCGGAAGAGCTAGAAGAAGTGGCTGGAGACTGGGCATCTCTGCTCAAGCTGCTGCCCCCGCGACCCGACCTCGGATAAGTGGAAGAGGATGGATGGATGGATGGATGGATGGATGGATGGATGGCTTCCGAGTGCAGATGACCATTGTGACGGATGGCCGGGGCCCATGCCTGTCCGGGACGCCCCTGCACCATATGTACCAGGGGGGCAAGGGTGGGAAACTCAGTATCTCCCCCTGGACGCTAGATGGCAGCCTCCCTGGGTTGCAGCGGTGCCTCAGACTCCCCCAGGGTTTCATGGGGGTTGCAGTTCTGTGCAGCCCTGTTGGGTTCCGCAGATGCCGCCAGGGGGTGCTGCAGCAAGAGCTGCTGGCCCCTTTTGGGCATTGGTTTCACCACACCCAGAAGTGCAGCTGGATGTTGGCAATCAAGCACCTGGAGCACTTCCGGGTACCCAATAAAAGGACCCAGCGACCACCACTCAAGGGCCAGAGTTGGGTGAAGGAGGACAAGGTTGCCTGGGAGGAGGAGTGGTGGTGCCAGGGAGGAGTGTGGTGTGCATACTTTGCGTGTTTGTACACTGGGGACTGTGTGGGGTTTACGGGAAGATGTACCCCACAGGTGGAGAAAAATAAAAAGTTTATTTATTTTATATGTGCCTCCCGTGTCCAATCTGTGTCGGGTCGGGCACCATATAGCACCTTTCTTACACCATGTATTGATGGCAAAAAGCATAGCATAATTAATGGAGAGATGCTGAGATGGAAAGCTAGGTTTAGAATCAAAAGACTTCAAAAGCAATAAAGACCATGGTGATGGTTGCAAGGAGGGAGGAGGTAAATGCATGACCATTTGTGGTAAAGATGTTGTGAGAGAAGTCCACAGGATGCTGATGTAGTAAAGTGTAAATTTACATATTGGCAGTGGAAATATTTCAAAGAAAGCAGTGAGTTTCTTCTATTTTGGGTACATACTGAGTACAAACGGAGACACAGATGATAGCAAGGGTGAGAGGTGCATGGAAAATATTGAAATGAAATGTTTATTAAAGTTGTATGAGGAGTAATATGACAGCAGAATATGAAGCAGGAAAGAACAGAGATGAGAATGATCATATGGATGTGTGGAGCGCCATGGAGTGAGAGGAAGATAAATGGAAGGACAACTTAAGAGAAAGATCTCTTGTGATGAGGGGAAACAGACTAAGGTGGTCAGAGGATAAGGAGTGAAAGGCCCTGGATGATTAGGTAAAGAGGTGCACCAAGATGGAGGAGAAGGGGATGAAGCCAAGAGCCAAAGAGAACATTGGTGGAGATGGTGTTACATAATATGAAAAGGATCCCAAAGGATGCCCAAGGTCTTGGAGAGTGGAGGAAAAAGATATGGGAACAACTGGCTAAGCTGGGTAAAACCCTGAAAAAAAACATTAATTTGGTGATGATGATGTGGTGGAGGACTAAACTACTAAGTAATTCTGGCAATACTAGTTGCAAAGCAGAAACAAACCCCAAGTAAAAAATCTGTCCATGAAGGTCATACCTACACTCACTGTAGCAAGGCCAGTTTAGAGAAGTCAATCAAAATAATATGCATGTGTTTGTGATGTGGTAGCCAATTGGAGTTACTAGACAAACCTCCTGCAGACCTGGCCAAAATTTCAAAACTCATTGTGCACAATTGGTGGGTTCAACGTTGATCTCCAACCCCTCGACCTGTGTGTGCTAACCACGGCACCAGCAACCTTCACATTAATGAAGTATTATATTTAAATTTTGGATAAAGGCACAAAGAACACAAACAATAAAAATCTATAGCTCACATTTTTTTAGTCACAGTACTGCATAGTGGTTTAGTGACTGGTCTCTGCAGCTTGCTACAATGTGACTTTGGAGAATTCATTGTGTGTCCTAAATGTACAAAAATGTAAACAGGGTCATACTGGAAAGTATAACAACTGAATTATAATAAATACTGTGACTTTTGTGGGTTTAGTGGTTCTCATAAAAAGTTTTTTTTTTGGTTGATTAAGCTATCAAATATTATTCCTAAATTAACAGAAGTTTAGAAAAGGCAGGGAAACATCAGTGCTCAGAAAGCAGGTGACAGAAAAACACAGAAAATCTGCTAAGTGGTGAATCATAGCATGAGAGCACTTCCTCAAGTCTGGTCATCTTTGGAAATAGTGTCAGATTCATTTGGCAACAGGCCTCCTGTACTAACTGGGGAGAACTGTAAGAGACAGAGCTACAAAGATGAATCCTCATATTAGTTTCAGTCAAAGGGGTGATCCAAAATATGAGGGGAGTTTCTCTTAAGTGTTTTATTTTCGTGAGAGTATGGAGGTCTAGGAGTTTGTGGTGCTCTGCAATTGTGTTTCAGGTTCAACTGAGTTAAAGTTTTCTAGTGGCTTCTGTCAAGTGTGAAGACAGGAACTGTCAGGCTAAATTAGCAAGGGCTGCAGATTCTCTAGCATGAATTGCATTAGCAGAAATGCTGGGCTGAGTAGAGAGTAGTGATCACCTTTTTAGTCACTGCATATACTATACTATATATATATATATATATATATTGTCACGGATGAGCGGATACACTGCCCAGCTGGGACGCCTGGACAGTCCCCAAGTTGGACGATACTTCTCCTCGGCCACGAGAGGACAGCCGCCCGGGCCTAATTGGGGGCCACAGGAATGGAGCCAGGACACTCACCACTGTGAGAAGACGTGGCCACCGCCAGGGGGTGCCCGGACAGTTAGGGAGTCCTGGATGGCAGCACTTCCGCCACACCAGGAAGTGCTGCCGGAAGTAATCCCAAGGGCACCCGGTGTGCTTCCAGGTGCTCTCCTGACACTTCCGCTACACCAGGAAGGGATGTCAGGGGGAGCACCTGGGGCTCATCCGGATCATAATAAAAGGGGCCGCCTCCCTCCACTAGCCGAGCCAGAGTTGGGAGGAAGAAGACGAAGCTTGTGAGGAGGGTGAGAGGAGGTCGAAGGAGAAAGAGAAAGAAGAAGAAGAAGAAGAGAGAAAGAGAAAGAGAAGGAAGAGGGTTGGAGGCATTGTGGTGCTGTAGGAAAATAAAAGGAAGTGTGTTTTGGACATCCTGGTGTCGGTCTGTCTGTGTCTGGGGGTATGCTTTTCACAATATATATATATACTGTATATAATACCATATTATAACAAATATCAGAATATACAGTTAGGTCCATAAATATTTGGACAGAGACAACTTTTTTAAAATTTTGGTTCTGTACATTACCACAATGAATTTTAACTGAAACAACTCAGATGCAGTTGAAGTGTAGACTTTCAGCTTTAATTCAGTGGGGTGAACAAAATGATTGCATAAAAATGTGAGGCAACTAAAGCATTTTTTCAACACAATCCCTTCATTTCAGGGGCTCAAAAGTAATTGGACAATTGACTCAAAGGCTATTTCATGGGCAGGTGTGAGCAAGTCCATCATTATGTCATTATCAATTAAGTAGATAAAAGGCCTGGAGTTGATTTGAGGTGTGGTGCTTGCATGTGGAAGATTTTGCTGTGAACAGACAACATGTGGTCAAAGGAGCTCTTCATGCAGATGAAAGAAGCCATCCTTAAGCTGCGAAACAGAAAAAACCCATCCGAAAAATTGCTACAATATTACTAGTGGCAAAATCTACAGTTTGGTACATCCTGAGAAAGAAAGCAAGCACTGGTTATCTCAGCAACGTAAGAAGACCTGGGGCCTCATATATAAACGGTGTGTACGCACAGAAATGTTGCATACGAACGTTTCCACGCTCAAATCGTGATGTATAAAACCTAAACTTGGCGTAAAGCCACGCACATTTCCATGGTACCTCATACCCTTGTGTACGCAATTTCTCCGCCCGGGTTTTGCAGACTGGCGGCACCCAGCTTCAAAGCAGTGCCACTGTTCCTGTGTGGTCACCATTTCTTTCTTAGATCCACATTCCTGACGCGGCTTTATAAATACACTGAAACTAACTGCATATTGTTTATTAGTGTAATGCATCTGATTGTAATTAACCTGTAGCAATATAATGGTCCAGGGAATAGCCATAGTATTCCAAATACCATAACTGCTTTAGCGTTGTTACTCTCCCTGCATCTTCTTCTTGTTTCAGCTGCTCCCGTTAAGGGTTGCCACAGCAGATCATCTTTTTCTATATTACTCTCACTGTACCATTCAGAGTTTTTATATCACTGTATCTGAGTGGGGAATCACAGCAGCAGCTGATTGGAAAGAGAATTATTGGTATGCAGCATGAAGCAGGCGCTGCCTGAGCCATGGCAAAATGCTTCGGAGACTTTCCTGTACGGACTTTGCGGTTTAGTAAAACGTTTCATCCCAAGAACTATAAACGCACTCAATTAGTCCATCAAGTGCTCCTTGTAGAACTGTTTGTACTTATAAGTACAATTACCTCACTGTAAACTTGCACTACAGTTATAATATCGCACAACCTGCACCACTTTATAAAGCGCGTATTTACATATGATGACGATATCATTTTTAAGATGAAATGCAGCAAAATATGTTAATTATATTATACAGATAAAACTTTAACTTCATTTAAATAATCTGTATTGTTATTGATTAAACATTTGAGGACACGGTGCCACAGCACTAGCTAGTTCAGGGATTGTTCCTGCATTGCATTGTATTCTTGCTGGTGCTGACGTGACACTGGAAGGATAGAATAGAATAATTAAACATGTACTACGAAGATATTTCAATGTTCCTTAAAAGTTTTGAAGAATCAGCGTTCTAAGCTTACAGATGGCTTCACTTCTATTACTGAGCTGATTGTGTGGCGACTGGGTATTTGGATAAAGAAAAGTAAGGACAGGAATTGGAGGTTAGTACGTTTGAAAGAGACAGTACTGCTGCAATACATTATTATCATCGAAGGTCGTGCATGGCGCAGCAAGCCTCTTGCGTGAGACATGAACAATCACTGCACCACCGTGTTCCCATATTTAATAACATGCTTTCATTCCTATCATCATGAAAAAGATAACACGTATACATCTCAGTATTTTAATTATTCAGAGAGCTGTAATATCACGAATGTAATGGATTTTGTGTCCTGTCGGAGAAAAAGAAAGCCAGTTTAAGAAGCAGGTAGTGATTCACACACATAGAGCACATAGAAGATCGAATACAGAACAAAGCATTTAACGTGCTACTTTGGTTACAATGGGATTTGAGAAACTAGTTAATTAAACGATTTTAAGATGAAGTTTATGATGTTCTACTTTAATGGCAAAATAAACTATGTGATTAAAGTGGAAATTTCGAGATTAAAGTTGACATTTCGTGCTTTTTTCCCACTGTGTGCCTATTTTTTTTGTCTGTACCCTAATAAGCTTTCATATGACACTCAGACGGTGGGCTGCCACTCGCCTTTTCACGGCGACTTTGATATGTGATTTCTTTTTTATTTCGGGCACTGTGCGACTTTATGAACTTGAGCTTTCGAGTTTCTCTGACACTCTGTCACTCGATCAACTTCATTTTGTTGATTATACCACTGTTTAAACCAACAAATAGTACGTTTTTCCTTTGCCTCCACTTGGTATTCACTGAAATTCTTATATTTTCCCCCGTGCTTTTAATAATAATAATAATAATTCATTACATTTATATAGCGCTTTTCTCAGTACTCAAAGCACTATCCACACAGGGAGGAACCGGGAAGCGAACCCACAATTTTCCACAGTCTCCTTACTGCAAGGCAGCAGCACGTTTTCCCATTGTCTTTTCACAGAAGGCTATTTATATTGATTTGCATATTCAAAGAGGCGTAATTCTGGGAGGAGTTGGGGCGGGACAGAAGGTGCGTGCACGTGCGTTACTTTTCACGCTGATCGGGATTTATGTAGCAGAAGAACGTGGAAGTTTGCGTACGTACAGATTCCTGCATCTGAATTTTTCTGTGCGTATGCACATTCCCGCTTTTGTGCTTACGCCATGTTATAGTGTGAGTTCTACGCACGGCGTTATACATGAGGCTCCTGGACGTCCACGAAAGACAACAGTGGTGGATGATCGCAGAATCATTTCCATGGTGAAGAGAAACCCCTTCACAACAGCCAACCAAGTGAACAACACTCTCCAGGGGGTAGGCATATCGATATCCAAGTCTACCATGAAGAGAAGACTGCATGAAAGTAAATACAGAGGGTGCACTGCAAGGTGCAAGCCACTCATAAGCCTCAAGAATAGAAAGGCTAGATTGGACTTTGCTAAAGAACATCCAAAAAAGCCAGCACAGTTCTGGAAAAACATTCTTTGGACAGATGAAACCAAGATCAACCTCTACCAGAATGATGGCAAGAAAAAAGTATGGAGAAGGCATGGAACAGCTCATTATCCAAAGCATACCACATCATCTGTAAAACACGGTGGAGGCAGTGTGATGGCTTGGGCGTGCATGGCTGCCAGTGACACTGGGACACTAGTGTTTATTGATGATGTGACACAGGACAGAAGCAGCCGAATGAATTCTGAGGTGTTCAGAGACATACTGTCTGCTCAAATCCAGCTAAATGCAGTCAAATTGATTGGGCGGCGTTTCATGATACAGGTGGACAATGACCCAAAACATACAGCCAAAGCAAATATTGTGAGAAGCAGCCCGGACACAGACAGACGGACATCGTAAGTTCTCTCAACACACGTTTATTTAGACTATTTACAGTTATTGCAGTCGCACAAACCCAGTGCCTCCAGCACCAATCCCCCAAAGTCCAGGCCTCTCCTTCCAGTGCCTGCTTCCTTCAGGCCGCGTCCACTTTTCTCCATCAAGACTTTGTCCACTCCTCGCCCGACTCCAGTCACTGTCTGAAGGGAGGCAGCCCCTTTTATGCACGCCCGGATGGGCTCCAGGTGCTCCCCGACACTCACCTGTGTGGCGGATGTGCCGGCTGCGCACCAGGAAGGACTCCGGGTGTCCCCTTTCTTCTTCCCCCCAGCACTTCTGGGTGTGGTGGAAGTGCTGAGGTCCAGAGCTTTCTAGGCACTGGGGCGCCCCCTGGCAGTGACCACGGGCCCCTACAGGGTTGGGCTTCCAAACCCTGCACCCGTGGCCCCCAACACAACCAGGGCAGTCGCCCCCTCATGGTCTGGAGGAGGCGCAAGCGCTCCTCTGGTCCTCTCGGGTGTCCCGGCTGGGTACCACCCCCAGCGGTCTGCCACAATATATATATATACAGTATATATATATGGACAGACATACTCAAATTAATATACAGTAATAATGTGGTTAATGAATCCTCTCAGAACAAAACTCCTTTATAATGAACTCAGCATAAAATGCACTGCGGTTGATGCACAAGTTCAAGTACCTGCCAGCTAGAGCACCATACTAGTTATTGTGCAACTTCTCTATATTGAATAGCAGTCTATCATTAATATTGTGTATATTTTACAATGTAAAGTTATAATATGTGAGTGCTTAAGTATTTCATGAGTACTGTAATTGTTTTAATATTTTTTGCAAAGTAAAAAATATAAGTTACCCAATATGTCAAAAAATGTAAAGCAATATCTAAACTAAAATGTACATTATAAAGAGGTTAGAGGCTGGATTAAAGAAATGCCATGTAGCAGAATCATCAGAGATCATGAAAAGGGCTACTGAAGAGTGTGGAAGGCAAGTGACAAGTAGAGAACATTTGCCTGAAAGCAGGAGACATGTCTCCCCTGCTAAAATTCATTGGCCTTGAGTGCATGGGTAATGGCATGTCTTTGTTAAGGATTCTGGCTTAGATTAGCTCATGAAGCTGGGGAAAGTCAGTGCAGCTAGGGTTGCCTCTGGTCCCATGTGTGATGTGAGGCTGTGTAAATGTGCAGGTAGCGCATGAGGCAGGTGAAAACGTGTGGAGAGGAGTGCAAGGGGACATGAAAGATAGCAGCTTGGTAGTTTTGGTCACGGAATAAACAATGACCCATCCCCCAACACAACCTCAAGACCCACTACATCATGTATCCATATTTCTTCTATGATAACAAAGTTTCTTATAATTAACTATGTACAGTATCTCATTAATGGAAGTATTACTGTATATATTCAGGCCAATGCATTTCCACTAATATACAGTAGTAGTCGTAGCAGTAGTAGTAGTAATAATGTCTCATATACTGTATATATACTGTACAGAGAGAACACCCTATAGAGCATATATACTGTAGATATACAGTATATCCATCCATCTATTTCCCTGCAACATTTACAAAACACTAAGGGTTGTCTGCCTGTCTTCAAAAACTCACATATTCCTGGGGATGAATTCTTGATCTTGGCCTTAATCGACAGCCTATGTCATGATATGCATAATACAACCCATGAAATTGACATGCAGGTTACCTCATCCGTGAAACTGGGTTTTGGGTCCTCCTCATGGCAAGCAACAACACAGCCACATGCCTCATAGCAAGTGGCGACATGGGTGCCTGCTGTGGCTGACAGGAAAATCATGCAACGCATGACACTGACAGGAACAGTGCAGCAGGTGCTTTGGGTTCTTTTCACAGCAGCCTCAACATGGCTATGGCTGACAGGAAAAGCATGGCTGTGTGTGCCACTGACAAGAGGAGTTTAGTGGTGTACACCGCTGTGACAGTGTAACATATTGCACTGGCTGACTGATTGTTTTTATTGCAAGAACCAGTCATACACTCCAAATGCAACAGATGGTCATACATGACCAAATAATTGGAGCTGTGGGTTTACTCTGCCATGTTACTGGGCTTCAGGTACATCGAGGATGTGGCATGTCTGTCAGGGAGAGATGCAGCAATATTGGATGGCAGTGAAACACATTGAAGCAACCTCAGTGGAGTAATCTGGTGTGCTATGTTTCAGGAAAGGAGCAAGAACACCTTTCTTTGAGGAACTGAAGTCCAAGTTTTACTAGTATATTCTGTAATGTTTTTTGTCAGGGATAAAAAAATAAAACCATGCAGACTGTGCAGCAATCAAAGACATTTAATTCCACTTGTCTATTAGCCAAACCTTCAAAAGAACAATAAAAGAAGCAGCAACTATTGACAGTTCTTCCATTGTTTCAGCATTCACTTCAAATTTAGTCTTACCTGAATTCACTTGCTCTTACAGCCTCCTGCTTTAATACATTGACTGTTGAACCATTTATTTCCAGGGTGTTGCAGTATATTTAGAGACTAGTATGCATGAATAAAAATAATAAACTTTCAAAAAATGCAAATAAATATATTGGAAAGCAACAACTTTATTATCAGAAGTAACTCTGTCAAAACTCTGAAAATGTAAATACATCCAATTAAAAATGTAAAGAAACTGTAATAACACTTTCTTTTTACCAGTAATGTGACTAAAAGTCTGTATTTTAAGGACAGTCTTTGAATCATGGCACTGTGCAGAGTGCATGCTTAGGAGGACATTTGTCACAAATATAGCACGTTTCTTTGCACTGTTCATGCTTGTTGCACAGAACACATTTGGCAGCTGTAGATTGTTTGTGCTCTGTGAGTGGACGTAGTCTCTGTTCTGCAGAATGTAGTGCAGTCCTGACAGTCATGAAGAAATGCCTTTGTGGCATCTCAAACTCCAGCTGGTTGATCTTGAGTATGAATGAGATAGCAGATGATTTGAGAGCAAAAACAGAACTGCCATCATTATCAGCCTCCTCAATCTGGAGTCGCCTCACTAATTACATCAGTCACACAGCCTACAGGTTCCACATCACTTAAGTAATTGTCACCTTCTTGATCAATATCGCTATCATCAAAATATTCATCATGCAACAATTTTAGATGTTTCAACACATCGGCAACTATATACCTTTTTTGCGATGACATAACTATAGACTGTCTATTGATAACACTATTTTGTGCATGCTGTTGCCACCAAAAAAAAGAATGGCTATAAACTAGAAGGCAGCACTGTAGCAGATAGCTGAGATGCATCAGAAGAGACCGCCAGGATGCTAGCTGTGTCTATAGCAGCTGTCTGTTGAGGTATGAGTTATCTTATATGTCATGCCTCAACAGGCTGAATGAATGACATGCGAGTTAACTGATACCTCAAAATGTTAAAGACATGGCAGTCCACGGAAACTCATTTGTGTCAGAGTCCCGCAACCTCTAAGCCCTACATGGAAGAAAACTTTGTTGCCCAACACAATCACATGCACACAAAGCCAAGCTCATGGCACTATTCCCATCCAAAACACAAAAAGAAAAGTACACCATTTTCTTTTGGCGTCTCATTTTTCATCTCTAATCCCTGCTGTTCATCATCTTGGTTGCTGCTTTGAATCGAGAGCAGGTAGATGGAGCTCTTCTGTGCCTGCAAACAGTACTCTGAACAGTCCTATTTGCAGAGCTCTGATCAGAATTCGGAACTCAACGCATCCTGCTTTGTTGAGATTTTGGATAGATCATTATAATATACAGTGATCCCTCGCTATATCGCGCTTCGCCTTTCGCGGCTTCACTCTATCAAAGGATTTTATATGTAAGCATATTTAAATATATATCGCGGATTTTTTGCTGGTTCGCAGATTTCTGAGGACAATGGGTCTTTTAATTTCTGGTACATGCTTCCTCAGTTGGTTTGCCCAGTTGATTTCATACAAGGGACGCTATTGGCAGATGGCTGAGAAGCTACCCAGCTTACTTTCTCTCTCTCTCTCTTGCGCTGACTTTCTCTGATCCTGACGTAGGGGGTGTGAGCAGGGGGGCTGTTCGCACACCTAGACGATACAGATGCTCGTCTAAAAATGCTGAAAGATTATCTTCACGTTGCTACCTTCTGTGTGCAGCTGCTTCGTGAAGCGACATGCTGCACGGTGCTTCGCATACTTAAAAGCTCAAAGGGCACGTATTGATTTTTGACTTTGTTTTTCTCTGGCTCTCTCTCTCCCTGCTCCTGACGGAGGGGGTGTGAGCTGCCGCCTTCAACAGCTTTGTACCGGCAGTGCTTCGTATACTTAAAAGCCAAACAGCACTATTGATTTGTTTGCTTTCCTCTCTCTCCTGACGGGCACTCCTTTGAAGAGGAAGATATGTTTGCATTCTTTTAATTGTGAGACAGAACTGTCATCTCTGTCTTGTCATGGAGCACAGTTTAAACTTTTGAAAAAGAGACAAATGTTTGTTTGTAGTGTTTGAATAACATTCCTGTCTCTCTACAACCTCCTGTGTTTCTGCGCAAATCTGTGACCCAAGCATGACAATATAAAAATAACCATATAAACATATGGTTTCTACTTCGCGGATTTTCTTATTTCGCAGGTGGCTCCGGAACGCAACCCCCGCGATGGAGGAGGGATTACTGTACACATGAACCAAAATACAGTGGTGCCTAGTACTTTGAATGATTTTAACTTTGAACGTTCCAGAGTTCAAATGCAATGTTCGAACAATGTTTTTACGTTGGAACTGTGCGTGCAATAAAAAAAATGCAGCAACAGTTGGAGCTTATGCAGCGAACGTAAACATCATCTGTGGTATACAGTCTTAGTGTTAGTACACCAGCTGTTGTTGACATATAGGCATGATTCTCTCTCCTCCTCCCCACCCCTTTTCTCTTACTAGAGTCTCTGGCTCTGTCCTGCCGATGAACTGTGTGACCTGCTAACTCGATAGCTGTATCCAGAATGAGTGAATGATGCCAGGTCTCTGTAATTAGCAGAATGCAACTGTCCTTAATGATCTTATTCACTGCAACCCGCAGCTTCAATTTGTCCATCTTATTTGCGAGGGATCTTGAATTAGTGAGAAAAATACTAGGAAGAGGCAGCTGTGTGGTCGGCTCCATAGCCACGCCAGCACACCAGCCCAGCAGCCCATGTCTGTCTCCTGTCCCTGTGCCGCCTCCATCTCCTACCTGTGGAGATGGTAATCCGCAGGGCGTCCTGATACCTGGCTGTGTCCACCGGGATGTTGTGGAAGCTGAGAAACTCTGCTGTAACAGTCTGCTCGCAGCATAATCCTATTTTTAGTTGATAGCACTGGTTGTAAACGTTATTCGCCCAGCAGAATTAGAATTTCATTGTGACGAACAGCAACACATAAAAAAGGGTCAAACAAAACACCGAAAGGAGAGCACCAAGCTGTTGCATCTATTTGCACCACTATCTATTTTATTTTAAACAGTATTTACATATTTTATTTATTGCTTTCATGTTTTATTTTATTACTTAGGACATTTAATTGTGCTATTTGTACCTTAAATCATGTGTATTTGCTGTTTAAGTTTATCAAAATAGGTATTGTTTAGGGTCTGGGACCAGATTAATCCACTTTCCACTATTTCTAATGGGGAAAAGTGATTCGGACTTCAAACAATTCAACTGCATGAGGCACCACTGTATATCACATGCATTGAAACTAATTTATCTCATCCAATATATTTACAATACAATCTTTCTTTCCTGAATATTATATATTGTGTACATGTCCTCCCTAATCAAAGGATAAATGTCTGTGTTTCTGTCTGTGTTGCCTGTCTGGTTGCTATGTTTCTGTGATTCTAATAGATGGCGCAGCACAAATGTTAACACTGCATTTACAAATGCCATACCAAATGGCATATGACAGAGGCATATACATGCATGGTGCACTGCAAACTTTAATGCTGAGGTCTATGTTGATTATTTAGATTTTAGCATGTCTTAGACTGGTAGCACAACTAGTATATTTACAAAGTGGTTTGCAAAAGTATTCAATCATATTGAAACACTAACTTTGGAGTTTCTCTTCTTCTGTTAAATATCTACAGAAAATGGTTTATTTTGACATTGGAAATGCATTGTACAGCATAAGATATTGTATTACAGCATAAGAGTTCACATTAAAAATACTGAATGAATGAATATGTTGTGACGGGCGACCTCGGCCATTAATCAGCCTGGATGGATGGACTTGGGAGGAGAGCAACTGCGAGGCACTACCTCCCCTGGGACCCCAGAGAGCAGCCTTCCTGGGCGGCTGTGGCACCACGGATTTCCACAGGGCATGCCAGGACTTGGAGTTTGGTACAGCCCTGTTGGGTTCCATGGGGGCTGCTAGGGGGAGCCATTAAATGGATTTCCATCACACCTGGGAGTGATTCCAGGAAATCCTGATGAACCATCTGGAGCGTTCCCAGGTGTTGACTAACAGGAGCTGCCTCACTCAATTTGGAGAGCCAGAGTCGGGAGGTGGAGGACAAAGCTTGCAGGGAAAGGAGTGGAGGTGGCAAAGAATGAGAAAAAGAGAGAAGGAAGAAAAATAGAAGGTAGAAGGGACTGAGCCTTATGACTTGTGAGCTTCATGTACTGTGCTTTGTAGTGGGAAGCAAGGGAAAGCTCTGCCACACAAGATGTATATATATATATATATATATATTGTGGTTGATTGCCGGCTTCCTATTCCGGCCTTCACCCCCAGGCCGCCAGGAGGAGCTCTTCCAACAGCATGGACGTGCCCCGAGTTCCAGCAGGGCCTCATGGACTATGTAGTTTTTATACACAGCCCTGCTGGATACCTTGGGGACCACTGGGAGTTGCTGTTGGGAAACCCGTGGACTCATATGTGCCCTATAACCTGGAAGTACGTCCTGGTCACGTGAGCAGGAGAGATGACGTGCTTCCAGGTTGAAGATAAGGACTGTTTACCCTGACCTGGAAGGAATAAGGAATTGTCGACTGTTGGGCAGGAACACTTCCGGGTCAGGGTGTATAAAGGACTCTGAGAAAGCCCAGTACACTGAGCTGAGCTGGGAGGTAGGGTGGCTAAGTGTCTGGGAGTAGGAGGAGAGAGTATTATAGTGATTATGTTGTTTGTATGAGTAGTGTGGAGTGGAGGGTGCTTTGTGCACGTGAATATTGTACAATAAAGAAGAATTGTACTTTTACCTGATGTTTGGAGTGGTACCTGAGGGTTCAAGAGGTGGACACACACCTCTACTGCTACAATATATATTATATATATATATATATATAGTGAAGACCTGGGGGTGCACAACTCCCCAAAGTATTCCAGATGGCTCGTTAGGGAGGTCTGGAATAATGCCCAGGTATTGCGGATGCCCAAAGTAGGGCTCTGGAGCTCCCGCAGCTCCCCCCGTCGGCATCCCTGGAACTCAACATGGCTGAACCAATTAATACCAAGTCCCATATAGCCCTGTGGGACTCCAAGGGGCTGTTGCACTCCCTGGGGGGGCTGCCAAATAGCAGTTCGGGGGAGACAGCACCCTTCATAAGTCATCTCCTCCTGTCCTTCCATTACAGAGGCATCCTAGCTGAGTTATGGTGCTGGCCACCATCCATCACATTTCTCCCCCCTCAGCTGAGCATTGTAGGCCAGACATCCTGTACTGTAAGGGTTGTCCATTTCCAAGGAGGGCTACCGGCATTGATCTGTTTCTGGCTCCCTCCTGAAACAGGCAAACAAGGTGAAAGTGAGATGCTGCACTGACACTGCCAAAGTGCCTACATCAATTGCAATGGGGCAGTGCCTCCAACTATAGAGCTGGTTGTCATCCTTCACTATATACACGCGGGTCAGTCAATGGCATCAATGTGTTTGTCATCCAGGAAGAGCCTACACACTCTGGTCACATGAGGTCAGGCATTATCTTGCACCAGGAAGTACCCAGGGCCCACTGCACCAGTATAAGGTCTGACAATGGCTATGAGGATTTCAGCCCAGTACCTAACAGCAGTCAGAGTACCATAGGGTACCTCCCCAGACCATCACTGATCCACCACCAAACTGATCATACTGGATGATGTTGAAGACTGCATAACATACTCGTTGTGAACCTGCTGTTATCTGTGAACAGAACGTGGCACCAATAGCGGAGCTGTCAATCGTGGTATCCTTTGGTGAATGCCAATTGATCTGCAACCAGCTGGTGGTCATTTTATAGGGCTCTGAAAGTGTTCCTCATGTTCCTTCTTGCACAAAGGAGCAGATGGCAGGCCTACCGCTGGGTTAATGCCCTTCTAAGGCCCTGTCCAGCTCTCCTCATGTAATGGTCTGTCATCTGGTATCTCCTCCATGCTCTTGAGACTGTGCAGGGAGAAAGCAAACATTCTTGCGACGGCACATATGGATGTGCCATCCTGGAGGAGCTGGACTACTTGTGCAACCTGAATTGGCTGCATGTACCGCCTCATGCTACCAGTAGTGGACAAGAACACTAGCAAAATGCAAAACTAGAGAAGAATCAATCAGAAAGACTAAGTAGAGAGTAATTGTCTGTGACCAGCACCTACAAGGCCATTCCTTTTTTGGGGATTGTCTTGCTGTTGCCACTCCAGTGCACCTGTTGTCACTTTCATTTGAACAAAAGCAGGTGAAACGGAGTCACAATCGCTTATGCTTCCTAACTGGACAGATTGATATCCTTGAAGCTTAACTGACTTGGTGTTAGACTGTGATGATTAAGTGTTCCCTTAATTGTTTTGAGCAGTATTTATATTTTTAGTATATATATATATATATATATATATATATATATATAAAACCAACCATTTTCCAACCCGCTGAATCCAAACACAGGTTCACGGGGGTCTGCTGGAGCCAATCCCAGCCAACACAGGGCACAAGGCAGGAACCAATCCCGGGCAGGGTGCCATATATATATATATATATATATATATATATATATATATATATATATATATATATATATATATATATATATATATATATATATATTGTAGATGCCACACGGGCTGGACGGGCATCCCAGCCAGGAGAGGGGATGATTCCTTGCTCGGACGGAAGATAAGCATCCCTGCTGGGGAGAAGAAATGGAGCAGACCCAGAAGGAAGAGTTTAAAGTGATGGACGGACAGTCCTTTGAAAGGACAAAATATTGCTGGGGACTTTTTACTCCCTCAGCACACTAGATGGCAGCAGCCCCAGATAACGGTGCCCAGTGGAAATCCAGCAGGGCATGCAGGGAGATGTAGTCTGGCAGAGCAGCTCTGCTGGGGTCACTGGGTGCTGCAAGAGGGCGCTGCAGGGAGACAGGCTCCTTGCAGTGATGGACTTCTCTATGATCTGGAAGTGCTTTTATCAGGAAATGGCCCTGGCACCAGAAGTACTCCTGGGTCCTTAATGAAAGGGACTGCACTCCCTTGGGCAAGTGAGTCAGAGCTGGGAGGAAGAAGGGCAACACTCGACTGGAGGAGGGCAGTGCAGTGGTAAGAGTTGAAAGGCGAGAGATTTTGTGAATACTAGAGAGAGAAACCTGTGTTTTGTGCTTTTGCAACTTGTGGAAAGGATATTGGTGAATAAACCAACCTTTATTTGAACCCGGGACTGTGTTTGTGAGTTTGTGTTGGAGTTTGGGCTTGCTGATGCCCTGGTTTCCATTTCAATATATCTATATATGTATATACTACTCAAAAAAATAATAGTAACATTATATTTCAAAACGCTAATAATTAGCTTGCAAAATGACAGAACTCTCTTGAAGTTGTAAGATTGTTTTTCTGAACTCCATCCACAATAGCAAACTGTGCTTTAACTGGAATTTTCATAGCAATTTTGCCAAGAATGCTATTTCTTCACATTATTTAAGACACATGAGTCATATTTCATTGTAGACAATCATGACAGAGTGTAGACCTGTAAAATGACTCAATAAAATATATCAGTAGTGCTTCTCACATATTCATAATGAATCACTGTTTGCATGATTTGACACCTGCCTGTGGCGTGTGATTAAATCAGTACATTTGTAAGTATGATACATCTACTTTAAAGGCCTTTGCAATAGCAGCTTTCAAAATGTAATGAATCAATCAGGATCAAGGAAAGAAACAAAATAATGTTGCATATACAATGTACTCAACGTACCGCATCATATTATAGAATATCTGCTTTAAGAAATAAAAGGCAATCTCACATGACATTATGCAATGCTGTAAAAACGTATTTGCCCCCTTCCTTATTTTTCTGTTATTCTACATATTTGAAAATGAATGTTGTGAAGTCTGCAACCAAAATCTAATAATAAATAAAGGGCACAATGTCCTACTCTCTTTGGACTTGTTTTTGTTCAAAATAAACTCAGCAAATGGTAGCCCTGAATTTACTGTAGGTAGCCAGTGATACTTGACTCTGGTTGTGTGGGCGGTTAAGAACATTCTTTTCTTTATTGGAAAGAATGTACTCTTTTGAATTCCTTCTTGTGACTTACATCTTATGCCCTTTTGCAAGTATTCCACAGGTACGTTCTTGATGATGATGCCTTTTATCTTACAACTTGGGAGAGAACTACAGTTTGATATGAACAAATCTTGTCTTTTGGTTCAGAATACAATCAACAGACACTATAATCAACACCTTCCTTCTATTGCAGAAAGCATTTTACAAATCTAGGGATTAAATAATAAGAGGAGCAGTCTTAATCTTCTTTACAAGCTAATGCCTCTTTCAAAGTTAATTTTTAATTTCCATTTGCATTTATAATGGACAACATAAATGTCACAACCTCTGAAAAATGAAAGGTCAATAAATTAATGAGACTCACTTAAGTGTGAAATCAATAAATTAAAGCAATGGTTTAGTTAAAGTGTACGTAGAAAGCCAATTACAGCAAATCTCTGCAAATATTTAAATAATTGATGATGTCTGAATGATCCAGGCTATAAGTGATAAGTCAAACAAAGAACATAAATCAAATAAAAAAAAATACAGCACTCCTTTGTGGGTGAGCATTATTATAGAGAGTCTCAACAACAACAGAATTAAAAATATGCAAGCATAAGTCACAATACTGAAATCAGGCCCCAATCCTTCTACGTTTGAATATTTGTTTTATTAAGCAACTGAATGTATCTTTCATGGTAAAGTAAATGTCACTTGTTATTTTGTAAGTCTGAAAGCAGCTTGGCTTTCAGCTTCAGTTGAAATGGAATTATCATATGTTGCAGTATAAACACTTCAAAAAGTCTGAATTAGCATAAACTGCCCTAATTCTGGGTGTTCATAAGAATTATAATGATTTACTTCATGAGGTAGAAATGCATGATTAACCAGAATAGTTGCAGCAGATATTTGAAATTTTAAAATGTGTGCTTCAATTTAAATATTTAAATTTTAAATATTCTCAATGGTAACAGAAAATAAAAACAGAAATAACATCATATTGACCTGAAATAGTCTAAAATGATACCCCACATGCTTATGTTTAAAAGAGCCACGTTCTGGTAGTGGCCCTTACAGGGCTGGAACCACTGGTGCAGAACCAAATGTCAAAAATATTAATCTATTCGTGATCAGCAAACTTGAAACAGCATGAAACGACACTCCATATGCCTGCATTACTGATCAACATTTTCAAACATTTGTGAAAGGGAGTAATTTTGACCCTTCATCTCTCATGAGGGGTGAACCCTTGGGGTTAGTTGATGTGTCAAGCACAACTTTAAGTCCATTGGATGATTTTTTGCTGAATACACCAATTGGTTAACTATTTATCATAAGGGTGTAATTTCCTGTACAAAGTATGGCACAAAAATGGCCTAAAAATGATGGTTTCTTGGGTCTAGAAGGCCTAAAAGCTCAACGTCTTGCAGAACTAGATATCAGGGTGAGTTGAATGGTATATCATATGTGGGATTTTTCTCATCAGGAGGTTGCTGGGCAAAAAAACCTGAAGCAATTTCAAAGCATTCATAAGTAATTCTTATAAGCACAATGCGAATTTTCTCAAATATTAAAATTAAAGCATCACTAATGTGGAGACTTTCTTTTTGCTTCTCAAAGATGTACATGTTAGGTTAAATAGCAGTGCTAATTCGGCCCTGCATGATAGTGTGTCCTGAGTTTGGTGTGCCTTTAAGTTGTAGGTTCATAGCTTGTGCTCATTGTTAGCAGGATATGCTTTGGCTTTCTATGAACATCTAACGGAATAAATGTGCTCAGAAAATGGAAGGATACATAACATGCCACCATGACCTAATACTAGATAATTTGGATGTCAATATCAAGTCAGTGTGGGGTTAAAATGCACAAAAAGATTATTAGTTGGCAAAAAAACATCAGATTAAAAAATGATCTGTAAAGTTAAAGGACTGAAAACTACAGTTTTTATATGTTGTCACACATGTGTGTTAGGGAGACAGTTTACGGGCTCAAATAGATGCAGTTACCCGCTAAATCAGGAGTTGGCTCTGCCCTCCAATTCCTTTTTCACTCTCCCTGCAGAACAACTGAAGAATCCGCACAATAATGATATCACTTCCAGTTCCATCCCTCAAGATCCCACTTTTCATGACGTCACTTCTGGTTCCAGAATGCCTTTCACCCATGACATCACTTCCTGCAGCAAAATATATATACCGCCTCCATTTCTCTTTTTGTCAGTTCCGTTTTGAACTCTGTCTGTGAAGACGTCATTTCCTTTGCTTGTGCTACAGTATATGGTGACGGTGTTTGTGTCCTTATTTGTTTATATTACAGAATACATTATTACAAGTGAAGGTGTTCAGTTGGAAAGTGTGGTATACAAAAAACATATTAATTAAAGAAAGAAACTTATCCTCTACTAAGACAGGTCTGATAAAATCTTTTGAGTCAATAATCACACTGCCTTTTTTTCTATGTGGGTGAGGCAATGTGCTGTATCTGCGCGTGCTCCTAACCTCTCTCTCTCTCTCTCTCTCTCTCTCTCTCTCTCTCTCTCTCTCTCTCTCTCTCTCACTGATTTGTATTTTTTGTATCTCACACCCTCATACACCTTTATTGTAAGAGCATCCCTTATCTACGATGGAGCGTGCAATCAGAAGAAAATATGAAGTTATTTTTAAATTAAACGTTATAGAAGTAGCGAAAGAAATTGGTAACTGCGCTCCTGCGACAAAATTTGATGTGTCTGAGAAACTGGTGCAAGATTGGAGGAGGGAAGAAGACGTAAAAAAAAAAAATTAAGTGTCACATTTTTGAATAGGCGTATAAGTCGGGGTCTGATTTTATGATCAATTTTTTGATTTTCAAGACCTGACTTATACGTGAGCATATACGGTACTCCTCGGTACCAAGCTAAGGAGGGAGCATTCTGTATATATAAAAACTGTCCAATCTGGTTGTTCACAGGACATCTACTCACTTCTTAGTCATCTCTTACTCATTTTTCAGTTCATTTTGTGTATTGCACCTTTGTCTCTGTTGTTCACTTGCCCTTTATCTGATTTCCTGATATGCCAGAACAGGTTTCTGACATTTATTATTCCTTTTATGCTATTTCTTTATGATGAATGCTATGTTATCCTAAAATTATTCTTCCACAGATATGGATCTTTGAGGAGGTAGAACCTGTAGTCAGAACTGTGTCTGGCCAAAGCAAACTAAGGGATTGCTTGGGGCTCCCATGACGATAATCCATACAGGGAAGAAGTTTGAAGAGATGTAGGGGGCTGAAAATTGATATGCAGTATTTCTTAGTGGCCAAAAGACTAGATATGACCCTGTCTGTAATGCATGTGGCCTGTTAAGTGCAATACACAGGGAATCCTACACTGGGGAGAATGAGAGAGACAGAAAGGATGGAGGAAGAGGGGGAATATTGAAAAAGGGAGGACTCTAGAGAAAGAGTGCAGTCATGGAAAGCTGGCAAGAGATTGTAAGCCCTCCTGGTAGACAGGTGGAGTTGGAGCCAGGATGTCACGGAGCACTGAGAAAGAAAAATAATATTCCTTTAAGATCTCCGACTGACCTCACACTACTGTCTCACATCAACTGCCCCCATTTCAAACACAGTTAGTGATCATCATGAGTAACATGCATCCCTTGACAAATTGTAATTTCTATTTTTATACAGTAATGGCACACTTTTTAAAAACATTTAATCAACTAAACGTGAAGATTTAATAAATACATAGCCAAGATAGGTGCTATGCTGGTGAGGTGGTTAACTGTGTCACTTCATATTTTCCCAGCACCCACTTGGTATCATAACCAATCTGAATTTGTCCAGTGCACGTGAATGTGTGCATTGAGTTGAAATGGTATCCTATACAGGGTTTGTTCTTATCTTTTTCTCTATGATAGTAAAGATCAGTGGTCAACACTGCTGTCTCACAGCCCCAGGAGTGTGAGACTAAATCCTGGCCCAATACCCATGTTTAGTTTGTGCATTTTTCCCATGTATCTATGGGTTTTGCTCCCACATACCAAAACAAAAAGCAAGTTAAGTTTATTATTGCCTATAAGTTGGCCTACCACGCGTGTGGTTGAGATTGGTAATGTGCCCTGTTGTGCATTGGTTCCTGCCAATTTTGTGTCCCTGAAATGATGGATAGTGTTTTAAAAACTGATGGATAGTGGAGTTAGTATATGTGTGTGTGAGTGTGTCCTTTGATGGACAGGTTCTCCGTCCAGAGTTATATTCTGCAATGGATCCCCACATGTTTATTATTGCATTAAGTAGGCTCATTATGATGAAGTGCATCCATGGTCCATGACAGTGTAAGGTTTATATGAAAACAGTCTAGCTTGGACTTTGAGGATGTAGGGGTGTGCTGGCAAAAATTTGCTGATTGCTTGTTCACGTTCAATCCCATTGCCACTCAGTGGGTCATTAGTGAAAGCCCCTAGATCCACAAGGATAAAGGGGGTCTGAGTTGAGAATGAGAGGAGACTGAAAACTAGAGACAAGAAAGTGCAGAATTAGGTGCTTGAGGCAGGTTGGTTGGGTGGCCTTGCAAAGAAGCAAGAATAATAGCACTTCTGGGGAAGGTTGCTCCTGTTGAACGATAGAAGGAGCAGGAGAAGACTGAGTGCTCCAGGTGTCCTGGCAGATCCAAGGGAGGCAGGATGATGGAGGTCAGCTCCAAGCATCTAAATGGTGTACAGCTGAGGTAGCTACAATGAGAGCTGGATGATTGGACCGTGGTCGTTGGCATCTCAGGTTTGCTGAGAAAACTAAGGGAGTGGGCAGAGGAGACAGGAGAGTGAGGAACTGAAGACAAGTGCAAGATAAGGGGAACACTAATTCTGACTTTGATTTTTACACCTGGTTTTAAACATATTTATTGGATTACTTTATTGTTTTTTATCTGCATAAATGCACTTTTTTATGAATTATGTATTAGAAAAATATTTTGAAGTGCGTTACACTTTTTGCACACAAAATTTGGATTTCTTGTGAATAAATGCACTTTTTGCATGCTTAACTTCTTGTCCATGTCATCATGGTCTTATTCTACCTTTGTTTCATAACCATTGATGTCATGCAAAATGGGTGATTCCAAGGCTGCAGGCACCCAGAGCACAATATTTATATATTGGATGATATTATAATTTCTTTGTTGCCTTCGTACACAGAACATAATGGAAGAAGGATCGTTTTGTTAGATTGAGAACATTTCTCCAAAGTATGAGCAGTAACTAGTAGTTCTGTGGATTCTTACAGCTCAGAATATAAAGTAAACAAGGAGGAATTATTACTTTTTAAATCAATCAAAAATAAACATCTAGTAACATCATGCAGAACAGTGCCAAAAAATGGATAATAATTATATAAACAAATTTCCATTTAGCACTTAAAGTATTACAATACAATACATCCATCCATCCATTTTCCAACCCGCTGAATCCGAACACAGGGTCACGGGGGTCTGCTGGAGCCAATCCCAGCCAACACAGGGCACAAGGCAGGAACCAATCCCGGGCAGGGTGCCAACCCACCGCAGAATACAATACATTACAATTTATTTTTGTATAGCCCAAAATTACACAAGAAGTGTTGCAATGGGCTTTAGCAGGCCCTGCCTCTTGACAGCCCCTCAGTAAACCCATCCACTGGATATAAGAGTACTGAGACATAAAACATCTTTGAAGTACAATCCTTTTGAACAACTGGTTTTTTAACAAGCCTTACAAATCATTTATTTGCGAAACTTCATTTTATTTCCCGCCCCCTACTTTTCTTCCCATCTGTAGAACACTGTGACCTTTTGGCATTTCTCTATGGCCAATTATTTCCTCTTTCACCATTTATTGTTTGATTCCTCGCTTGTTCAATCACTTTCCAATTGTTCATTCAAAGGCAGAGGCTATATACAATAAGGACTGCATGACTCACCAGTAGCCCTTGATGTCAGCAAGACCTCCAAGAGAGGATGAAGATGGCAACACAGGCGTCATTTCTGGGCAAAATACAGCTCTGGCAGTGGCTGAGTCAGTTCTTACCACTCGTTGCTATGTTTGAAAATAATCAATTAAGAAGAGAAGTAGAATGATTTCACTCAGGCATGCCTAATCTCAAAAGGCACAAAATAAAGATCTTGGAATTCAACGAGTGTGCATTCATGTAACAGCTGTTGTCTTTAATTTGTGAGAGTATAGCAACACCCCTCACGTTTGGGGTTGGTGAAGTAAGCTGTAGATTACATACAGTAGGTGAGCTCATTGGCCCAAGGGACTTGTAAATCAGTAAATGGCTTATTCTGTAATGCTAGAACATTCAAGTCTTGGAAATGAAGTCATTGTGACTTGAAAAGTAAGCTATTCTTTTCTAAATATATCAGCTTCTCAGATCATCTATTATGTAAAACTGAACAGCAGTTAATTAAGACACAAGCTGAAGAAAACAAGAATTTTTATCACATTTTAGTAAATAATGGATCATTGTCAATGGATTGAGTCCTGAAGGCATGTTTGTGGATTTCAACATGTTTGAACATTGTTCTACATGCCAGCCTGTTATGAGGCAGAGATGAGTCTAAGGCTGACTGAAAGACAAACATGATGATATATTTTAACTGGTTACTGTAGGTCTCTGATGTAGTTGTGATGTGGCATGGTGAAAGCATTAGGATGAGGTAGGACCTTGGTGAGAACAAAGTGCAAGCCTGACCTTGGCTACATTGTTTCAACTCACTTGTTTTTTGAAAAATTAAATTACTGAAAATTAGAAATTAAATAATGCCTTTAAAATAGACATTCAAGTCAAGTGAAGTCAAGTTGGGGAGCATGCACTGGTACAGTGCGTTGCCACACCCACTACACGACAAAACAACTCGGGATCCCGGTTGGCAACCCCCCTGGTAGACACGCGGTCCAGTCCCACCCTCCAGAAATGACCCTCTATCTGCCACAGCCAGGTGTTACGTGAGCAACCCCTTGGCCTGGTCCAGCCACTTGGGTCCCCAACAATGACAATCTTACGAGTTGGACATGTCTCACAACCATATAGCAAGACAGGAAGCACCAGGACTCTATAGACTTGGACCTTCGTCTTTTTGCATAGATATCGGGAGTGCCACACACCCCTTTCCAGTGACCTCATGACCCCCCATACTCTCCCAATCCATCTACTGACTTCATTGGAAGAGTCACCATAGACATGAATGTCACTGCCAAGGTAAGTAAACCTCTCGACAAGGTCGACACTCTCTCTGCAAACAGACACACTGATGATGGTTGTGCCCTAGAGGTCATTAAAGGCCTGGATCTTGGTTTTTATCCAGGACACTCGCAAGCCCAGACTCCTCGCTCAGTCTTTCGAGCACCCTGATCAGAGCCTCCATTGACTACACGAAGACACTACACTACACAGCATCGTCAGCAAAGTCAAGATCTGTGAATCTTTCTTCACCAACAGATGCCCCACAGCCACTGGACCCCATGACCTTGCCCAACACCCAGTCCATACAAGACATAATACATAAGACATAAACAAAATGGACATTGTTTGAAAATTATGAAGTAAAAGCAGAGTGGTGACTCTGAGGCTAAGGATCTGTGCTGGTATCTGGAAGGTTACGTGTTCAAATCCTGTTACTGCCAGAAGGGATGCTACTTCGCTGGGCTCTTGAATAAGGCCCTTAACCTGAAAAATTGCTCCAGGGGTGCAGTACAATGACTGACCCTGCACTCTATCCCTCAAAGGTCTGGTGATGAATTTTCCCTCAGGGATTAATACAATGTACCAAATACCAACTTAAATACAGGTTAGTAACTGTGGGTGGAAGAGCTTTCAGTATGATAGCCCCTAAAATTTGGAATGCTCTTCCTCTCAGCCTTCGCGAGGAAAAACCTATTATTCATTTCAAAATCCTGTTAAAAACACATCTCTTCAATGAGTTTTATTCATTTTCTTGTATGTAATTTCTATTGTCTTGTTAATGTGATTATTGAATTGTAAAGTGTCCTTGAGTGTATGAAAGGCACTACATAAATAAAACATTATTATTAAAAATTATTATTATTATTATTAACTGTGGCCCAATCTAGGTCAGCCAAGTCCATACATTTTCAAAATCTGGTAAATAGTGCATGCAATATGTGACATTATCATCATGGTTCCATTTTGACCTCTGCAGGTAGGGATGATCATACTGTAATGTTTAAAGTGAACTAAGGCTATGTCCACACATATTATGCTTTCATTAAAATAA